>NC_090243.1:21066704-21366704 GCF_024489055.1 Chanodichthys erythropterus
AGACATCTGGAATGGTAAAAACCCATCCAGGTGAATATGGCTGATTTCTTTTAACTTGTGGCATGTGCATTCATTTGGGAATTATATTATGACTATCCCATTGAATCTGACATTTCCAAAATCTGATATCTTTATTTTTTTTTTTTCCTTCCCAGCCACAATCATGACAAGTGACAAGCATAAGGACGTTTTGTTGTGGGTAGCTCCACCCACGGATAAATCTCATTGGTTTAAAATCTGAGATTGTCTCATTCATTGTGAACAGACAAAATGGAAACTTGTCGAGTCGCATCTGTTAGTTATCTTAAATGAGCTCGAGTGCTGAACTATGAGTCTTCCGAACGCACTGTACGTGACAATCAAAGATCTGTGATGCACAACAACAGCCTGTCAGCTCTGGGAAAAGCCTCCGGAGTCTCCGTGCCATCCGAGGACTTGTCTTCCCTCTTTTGATTTTCAGATTTTTCTAATGAGCCCAATCACTTCAGTGTTTTCGAGGCGGCTGCGTTTGGCCCTCTCTCTCGGAGTCTGCGTCGCATGAATGCGCTCTTGTGCCACTGGTTAATCAAACATGTTTCCTGGCTTCGGCTCTCCCGGGAAATCTGCTATTAGCACGGATGTGTGCCGTCTGTGTGGGCGCCTGAAAGTGAACACATTGAACCGCTCCAATGCATCGCACAGATTCGTATGAGTCGTCACAGGTGGCCGCCTGCCCTTCAACACACTTCCACTGGAGTCTGTGTGCCATACTTTAGACCCGGGGGTTTTCAAACCGGGGGCCGTAACGGAGTGATACAGGGTCCGTGGAAAAGCTTAGAAAAAAGAGTGTTAAAAAATTAAATAAATAAATAATTAAAATGAACTAAATAAATAAATAGATTAAAATAATAAAAATAGTTTATAATGCATAAATAATAAAAAAATTAATAAATAATAAAATTAGAATGAAATAAATAAATAATATATAATTAATATATATAAGTACTAATAAACACAAGAATAAAATCAATTTATCAATAGATAAATAATAATTATGTTAAACTACCTAAATAAATAGATTAAACTATGTAATAAAATTTAGAATAAAATAAAATACTTAAATAATAAAGAACAGATTAAAAATAAATAAATATATGAAATAATAAATAATAAAAAATTAGAATAAAATAAAAAACATAAATATATTAAAATATATAGATAAATAAATTAATATAAATAAATAAACAAATAATAAAAATTAGAATAAAATGAATTATATATATATATATATATATATATATATATATATATATATATAAACATGAATATAAAATCAATCAATAAATAAAATAAAAATATATTAAAACTAATTATAAAACATTATTTTAAACTACCTAAATAAATAGATTAAAATGAATAAATAACAAAAATTGAACAAAATACTTAATAAAGAATAGAATAACAAAATAAACAAAAAAATAAAATAAAATAAAAAATAAATAATAGTTTAAAACGACTAAAATCAATCAATAAAATAAAAAATATATTAAAATAAATAATACAAAATTATATTATATTATATTATATAATAACTACCTAAATAAATAGATTAAAATTAATAAATAACAAAAAATTTAGTAAAATACTTAATAAATAGAATAAACATAAATGAATAAAAATTAGAATAAAAACATAAATAAAAAAATTGATAAAATATATAAATAAAATAAATAATAATTTGAATGCAATCAAAGAAAGAAAGAAAGAAAGAAAGAAAGAAAGAAAGAAAGAAAGAAAGAAAGAAAGAAAGAAAGAAAGAAAGAAAGAAAGAAAGAAAGAAAGAAAGAAAGAAAGTATTGATTGTATTTTCCGCATTAATGTCCGTAATGGAAATGTCCGTAAATGTAAAATGTACTGATTTGTTTCCTTACAGTGTAATAGAAACTAAATATTTTACAAATAATATTTGACACATATTTATAATTTGTCACAGTATAAATTAAGTCTTTATGCATGAAAATGAACAGCTGCTTTTTAAATGTTATGATGAGGTTCCCTCACACGAGGGTCTGTGCTCTAAAAGACTGAAAACCCCTGCTTTAGACAATACTTCAGTGAAGTATGTGCAGCTTTATATCAGACGAGGCGCCACTTAGCCCGATATCGGGCGGCTGGGTGTACGACGGCCTGTCGAACCCTAAAAGGGGTGTGAGGTGAAGGGGAGGCGCAGTCGACCGGCGCAACACCTTCACCGCAAACCTCTTCACCTGCTTATCAACTCCACAACAGCAAAGTGTCCACGAGCCCAATATTTCTTAACACCTCGGGCCGGGCTGCTGGATATTTTTAGCAGGACGGAGCTTTGGGAAAACACAACCATCTGAACTTGGCTTTGTTCAACCAGCCCTCATACGTGGCATAGCTTTTGAATGTCAGACAGAGAGACGAGAAGTTCCCTCGTTCCCTGACGTGAAGTGTACTGTATATGGTCATCAACATTCAACTTTGTTCCAGATGTTTCTCTTAAAAGTCTTTAAGAGAGATAAAAATAGACACGAGTCAATACAGTAACACTGTGTCCGAACCGGGTGATAATGTAACAAGCAACAGGACGTCGACTGATTGATTGTTTTCCGTTTCTGCAGCGTTGCACTTAGTAGCTCATTGGTTGAACATAATTTTAGGAGAAATGTTTGAGTTTATACTGAAATCTCTGGCTTTGATTGCAGACTTCCTCCACTTGCATCATTTCGCCTCCTTTATATCTACAAGAAACACGTGAGATACTGAGCTATTCATTTCATGCACTATTCTGTTTTGGTGAAAGTTTAAGCTCTAGACTTTGAAAATGCAAAACATAGCTTTAGAAATCCTGTTATAATTCTCATTCTGTATTGTCAGATACCAACGCTTTCATGCACAATCAATGCAGACTTCCAGAATTCACCATATGTCACCTTCATTGGCAGCAGAAAGGATATGAGTGTACTAAAATCTTTATTGATGCTCTTCTAACGGGATGAAAAGGGCTAAAAATATAGAGTGCAGACGTGGCACTAAACCGGAAGATGGCCTTCCCTTTGTTCAGTACTATAAAAGTCTGTTGAGAAAGAAGAGAAAGGTTAGTTAGCGCAAAAAAACTCACCAGTGACATTTAATATCAAACACAACATGAGCCTCAAACATTTATGAAATATGAACAGACGGAATTTCTGTAAATGGTCTACAGCTCCTGTTTCATAAAAGATGCCTAATATGTTGTCCTGTTCTGTACATTATAAATGTAACACATTTGCAGAGGACAAAAATTAGATTACTTTTATAACTGCACAAGTTTGGGGTCAGTAAGATGTTTTAATGTTTTTGAAAGTCTCTTCTGCTCACCAAGGCTGCATTTATTTGATCAAAAATACAGTAAAAATGTGAAGTATTTGTAACGAGGTTAGTAGATATGGGAAGAAGGAGGCGGGAACCGGCGAACATTGAACGTAACTTTTAATGTAAAATAAACAAAGAACAAAACGAAAGTAATGCCGGCAGACCCTCGCGGACGTCTGCCGGCCACACAAACATAACAAAACATAAAATAAAGTCCAGGCCTGGTCCTCTCTCGTCTTTCATTGTAGTCGCTCCTCCTTTTATGCCTCCGGAGCTCCTCCGTGAGAGACTCGAGGCCGGCACGCCTCGCAGGTGACGCTCATTATCACTCGCGTCACCGGCCTCGCGCCGTTCCCTCACGGCTCTCGCCCGCCCTGCTCGTCACATACCCCCAACGCCCCTCGCAGGCCGGGGGGTACCTCCGAGACTGCGCTCTACTCCCCCCCGGGGCCTGTCTCGGCGGCCGCAGCACCTGGGGGTAAGGACAGACGAGACGAGAGAAAGGAGACGGAAGCAAGGGGAGAGACAGGACGAGAGAGGGGAGAGAGGAAAAAGAAAAAAAAAAATTCTTGGTCCGGTTCCCCGACACACTGCCGCTTGGTCCTCAGCCTGCCGAGAGGCTCTTCTTCGCGGTGCCATGCGGTGGCACTGGACGCTCGGTGGACGGCCCGATCCTCGACCGCCTCCTGGCGGCCGGCGATGGCTCCTCCGACTGAGGGCAGCCGGCAGCGAGTCCCCCGTTCCCTGCTCCTCCCCTTTATGGCGGACGGCAGCAGGCTCCGGCCCACGGCGAACGGCGGCGACTCCTCCGCTCCCTCTTGGACGGCAGCCACCCCACCTCGTCCCAGGGGCACGGCCTCGAGCTCTCCGTCCCACCTTTCACAAGGCTCCAGCACCACCGCTTCGGGCAGCCTCTCGCGGTCTTCACTCCCGCGCTGCCCGAACTCCGCAGCACCGCGATCCCCCTCAGCAGCGAGGGCTCTCCGACAGCATGTCCCTCCTTCCTCCCGGGTTTCGGCACCAATGTAACGAGGTTAGTAGATATGGGAAGAAGGAGGCGGGAACCGGCGAACATTGAACGTAACTTTTAATGTAAAATAAACAAAGAACAAAACGAAAGTAATGCCGGCAGACCCTCGCGGACGTCTGCCGGCCACACAAACATAACAAAACATAAAATAAAGTCCAGGCCTGGTCCTCTCTCGTCTTTCATTGTAGTCGCTCCTCCTTTTATGCCTCCGGAGCTCCTCCGTGAGAGACTCGAGGCCGGCACGCCTCGCAGGTGACGCTCATTATCACTCGCGTCACCGGCCTCGCGCCGTTCCCTCACGGCTCTCGCCCGCCCTGCTCGTCACAGTATTATTACAGTTTTCTAAGTGGATTTATTGTAAAAATGTAATTTATTCCCTTTATTTTCAGCATCATTACTCCAGTCTTGAGTGTCACATGATCCTTAAGAAATCATTTTAATGCATTTGATACATTTCAATACATTCGATACATCTGATGATTTTATTTTTTCAGAATTCTTCAATGTATTTAATGCATCCTTGCTGAAGAAGTAATTCCTTTCAAACGACGTTACCATGGACCATTTTTGTAAGGGTGCATGGCAGATCATTTTAAGCTTAAACTAATTTAACTTTGATTCATTTTTCAGAAACCCAGACTCATTATCTTGTGACATTTTGCTTCACCAGTAAATGTATCTTAATTTAAGAATGTTTAGATGTACTGGAACAAGACAGAAATACATTTTTGCAGTGCAAATGAAAGAAATAAACTCTTAATTAAAATGTTCATATAATAAGAAATCTGTTTAATAGATGTTTTCTAACAGAAGAGTTCATAGTATTTTAAAGGTACAGTAGCAAGGTACCGTTCAAAAGTTTGATGCTAGTTGAATTGTTTTGTAGTGTTTACATTTATTTCATCAAAAATACAGTAAAAATTTGAAATATTTTTATAATTTAAATCAGCTGTTTTCTATGTGAATATATAGTAAACTGTCATTTATTCCTGTGATCAAAGCTGAATTTTCAGCATCATTACTCCAGTCTTCAGTGTCACATGATCCTTCAGAAATCATTATAATGCATTTGATACATTTTGATACATTTGATACATTTTATTTTTCAGAATTCTTTGATCAATTAAATGCATCCTTGCTGAAGAAGTAATTCCTTTCAAACGACAGTTTTACTATGAAGCATTTTGTATAAAAAAAGGGTGTATAAATGCATTTATTTTTCTGACCCCATTGGCAGATATTTTTTTTTGTTTTAAGCCTAAACTCATTTTACTTTGATACATTTTTCAGAAACCCAGACTCAATATCTTGTGTCATTTGCTCAGTAAATATATTTTGATTTAAGAATATTTAGATGTACTGGAAAACAAGACAAAAATACATTTTGCAGTGCAAATAAAAGAAATAAACTCTAAAAAGGTTCATATAATGAGAAATCTGTTTAATAGATGTTTTCTAACAGAAGTACAGTATTTATATTTACCGTTCAAAAATTTGGTGTTAGTTCGATATTGTGTTTTTGAAAGTCTCTTCTGCTCACCAAGGCTGCATTTATTTGATCAAAAATACAATAAAAAATATGAAATATTTTTACAATTTAAAATAGCTGTTTTCTATGTGAATATATAGTAAAATGTAATTTATTCCTGTGATCAAAGCTGAATTTTCAGCATCATTACTCCAGTCTTCAATGTCACATGATCCTTCAGAAATCATTCTAATGTATTTAATACATTTTATTTTTCAGGATTCTTTGATCAATTTAACACATCCTTGCTGAGGAAGTAATTCCTTTCAAACGTTACCATGGACCATTTCTTCTAAAGGTATATAACTGCATTATTCAAACAAACTGTAATTATAATAATAAAGAAGTAAGCAATACTCTGGAGTGCACACAACACACAAATACATTACTACAGGGCGCAGCAGGAGGATCAGCGCTCTCGTGGGACTTTTGTCTGTCGCCATGGTTGACGGTACCGGGGAGCTTTTCTCTCCCTGCGCTGCACAAACACGCCTTTTGGTTGCCGAGGATTCATGGCCCCCTCACAGGGTTCGATTTACGCCATCTTCCCATCACATAAATAATGCGAGGAGTCACGACGCAAAGAATAATTGCAGGCAGGCAGCATCAGGGTCAGCATATTTTAGCGCTACGACTGTGGCGGCGAAGCCCTTTCATTGCGCGGCATCTTTGCTACAGTAGGTGCCTTTCTCAGCGTTCCAGTGCCGTGGCCTTTGTAACCTCTGTAAATAGCTTGCTTTCTCCGCCCTTATGTTCTCTATTCTTATGTAACATCTAGGTCAAGTTTTGCCTGTGTTTGTTTCCACTTTCCTCACATTTCCTCTGGGATATCATCTGCCAACTGCAGGTCCACATGAGCGAATTTGGAGAGTAACACAACAAAGAAGCGAGGGCAGAGGGAAATCCAACCCAACCAACCGCTGCCCTCGCCATGGCTTTAAACTATGCACATTTAAGAAGTAAATAAATGCACAATGCATCTACCATAATTGGAAATTATATTAGAGCAATCGTTCACTCAAAAATTAAAGGTCTGTCATCATCTTCTCACCCTTGTCTTGCTCAAAACACAAAAGGAGTTATCTAGTGGATTTTCAAAGCTTTGAACAAGATTTGAGGCCTAAGGCCAAAAGCAAGGTTTTAAGTGAGCGACCTAAATTTCTCTTTTTGTCAGCTGAATTCAGAAGACTTGTAATATAGTGCACCAGTAGTGCTGATTGTAATTGTAAGGGTTTAAAGAAGTGATATTTAGTAATATTAGCAATTTAACAGCACTGATACTATTGGATAAGAAGCAAATTTGAGATTTGAAATGAATTGAGTTTTAAACTAAGATACATTCAAACTAAATTTGTACTGAACTGAGTTGAATAATGACACTATTTTCTTCTGTAGAGCTGCTTTATAGCTGAATTTAATTCCTTTCATAATGGATGAACTTTACAACATTGACACTATTATTTAACTAAATTGAATTGAATACGCATTGAACTGAACCGAGCTGAACAGCAACACTGTTATCTTTTATAATATCTTTTATCTTTATAGCTGAAATTGAACATAATTGATGAATTTTACAACATTGACACTGTTATTTTCCTGTTTATGGTGATTTTATGGGTTTAAAATTATAGCTGAATTTAATTTGTTTCATAATTGATGAATATCAACACTTATTGAACTGAACTGAATCAACACTGGACTAAATTTAGCTGAATAACAACACTTTTGTCTTCTGTAGAGCTGCTTTACTCCTGAATTTAATTCATTTCATACATGATGAACTTTGCAACATCAATACTGTTATGGAACTGAATCAACATTGTAGTGAATTGAGATGAATAACGACACTTTTGTCTTCTGTAGAGTTGCTTTACTCCTGAAATTGAATTTGTTTTATGACTGATGAACTTTGCAACATCAAGACTGTTATTGAACTGAATTGAATCAACACTGGACTAAATTGAGCTGAATAACAACACTTTTATCTTCTGTAGAGCTGCTTTACTCCTGAATTTAATTTATTTTAGGGCTGACCGATATATCACATGCGATTGTCACGCACATTTCGTCAGTAACGCCGGTTCCCTGATCGCCATCACCGGCTTTACTGACGAAATGCGCGTGACAATCACATTCGATATATAGGTCAGCCCTAATTTATTTCATACATGATGAACTTTACAACATCAATACTGTTATGGAAATGAATTGAATCAACATTGTAGTGAATTGAGGTGAATAATGACAGTTTTGTCTTCTTTAGAGTTGCTTTACAGCTGAAACTGAATTTGTTTCATGACTGATGAACTTTGCAACATCAAGACTGTAGTTGAACTGAACTGAATCAACACTGGACTAAATTGAGCTGAATAACAACACTTGTATCTTCTGTAGAGCTGCTTCACTCCTGAATTTAATTAATTTCATACATGATGAACTTTGCAACGTCAAGACTGTTATTGAACTGAACTGAATCAACACTGGACTACATTGAGCTGAATAACAACACTTTTATCTTCTGTAGAGCTGCTTTACTCCTGAATTTAATTTATTTCATACATGATGAACTTTGCAACATCAACACTGTTATGGAGCTGAATAGAACTGAATCAACATTAAAGTTAATTGAGATGAATGACACTTTTGTCTTCTGTAGAGCTGCTTTACAGCTGAAATGAATTAATTTCATAACTGATGAACTTTGCAACATTAAGACTGTTATTGAGCTGAACCAAATCAACATTGAACCAAATTGAGCTGAATGACGACATTATTGTTTTCTGTAAATTTGATAATATAACTGAATTTAATGTGTTTCATAATGGATAAACTTTGCAACATCAACACAGTTATTGAACTGAATTGAATCAACACTGGACTAAATTGAGCTGATAAATGAAACTTTTGTCTTCTGTAGATCTGCTTTACTCCTGAATTTAATTAATTTCATACATGATGAACTTTGTAACATCAACACTGTTATGGAACTGAATTGAACTGAATCAACATTAAACTGAATTAAGCTAAATAATGACACTATTGATTGTCTTCTGTAGAGCTGTTTTACAGCTGAATTTGTTTCATGATTGATTAATTTTACAACATTAACACTGTTATTTTCCTGTTTATAGTGATTTTATGGGTTTAAATGGTAATTAATATTTAGAATTAGTAATATTAGCGATTTAACTGCTCTGACACTATCGAATAAGAAACAAAATTTTAACTGAATTGAGTTTTGAACAAAGTTCAGCTCAGACTAAATAATTTAATTAATCTGAAAAGCATCTCTACAGAAGACAAAAGTGTCGTTATTCAGCCCAGTTCAGTTCAGTTCAGTTCAATAACAGTGTTGATGTTGCAAAATTTATAAATTATGAAACAAATTAAATTCAGCTATAATCAACTCTACAGAAAACAATAATGTTGTTATTCAGCTCAGTTTGGTTCAGTGTTAATTCAGTTCAATAAGAGTGTCAATGCTTCAAAATTTCATAATTGATAAACTTTGCAACATCAAGAATGTTATTGAACTGAATCAACATTGGACTAAACTGAGCTGAAAAACGACACTTTTGAATTCTGTAGAGCTGCTAAATTTTGTAATATCGAACTGTACACGCACATCAACATGAGGGTGAGTTTCATATTTGAGTGAATTATCTTAACTACAGTTCTTCTGATCGTCCTTTATCACTGATCAGATACTTCACACACAGACCTCGCACTGACAAACCAGAGATGAGTGATCATTTTTCAAAAAGTCTATTGAAGGAGTCAATGAATGACACAGAACGATGATCAGCAAAATGCTAAAGTAAAACCTGCAGCATAAAATTAAACCAGAAACAGGTGTGTAACTTAATTAGAAACTATGGAAACAAACTAGTAACCAAAACTCAGGAAATCAGTGAAAACAAAACCAAAACAGAACAACGAGGAAAAAAAGGCAATAAAAAAGCTTGCAATCTGGACACTGACAGTTAACTGGCTAGGCTATATTAGTTACAGTTATTAACATTATTAAATTATTATTGACGTCTGTGATTGATTGGGCTCTCTGTGTTTATTGTCTAGAAGTGGCTGTTATGTAAGGTCATGTGCTCTGGATGCAAAACTAATCCTGTGCGAATGGGGCTTAAGAAATACAAAACTTATTTATAACAATTTCTTTTCTCTGGAAATAAGCGTGGGCTTGCAAAAATATCAAAACTTTTGGGCCTTTAACAGAGGGAGTCCTGTTAAGTGTCAATTCATCTTTCTTAACGGCTTAGAAAAGTCTAAACAGGGCACATTTACTCACTGAAAATACCGTTTAAAAGGAGTTTTGAGTCAAAACTTTCAGCTGAAATCCATAGAAATGGAGATTTGTCTGCTTGTGAAAGCATGAGCGTGTGAGAGAGAAGCCAGCGCAGCAGCAGTCGCATTAACAGCGGCTCACTGAGTCATGCTATTCATCTGTCTGCTATTCCTGTAGCCCTCAGATTCAGCGCAAATATATCAGCTGCCCTTTACTGATGGACATTGTTTTGTTTTACTAAAACTTAAACCTTTCTTACCATGGTACACTGCACTGCAGCAAGAAAGGGATCTTGTTAGAAATCCTGTTGTTGTTCTAATGCCGTGTGCTGTTCTTTCTTTTTTGGACCACAAAAGGAGAATTTTAAAACTAGATAAGTAAAGTTTGATGACAAACTTTGAAGTTGGCTTGAGAAAGCCAGACCAGAAAGTTTGAAAAAGTTTTAAAAGCTTGAAGTTTGAAGGTTTTACATTTGAAGTAGTTTAAAGTTTAAAGTTTGAATGTTTTCTATCAGAAAAACAGATAGATCGATAGATGATTTAGCATGTTGTTAGCATTAATTAACATGTTGTTAGCATGAATTAGCATGTTGCTAGCATGTTTTCACATGTTGATAACCTGTTGCTAACATGATTTAACATGTTGTTGAAATGTTGTTAGCATGATTTAACATTAATTAGCATGTTGGTAGCATTATTTAGCATTTTTATAGCATGAGTTACATGTTGATAACAAAATTTAATTGTTAGCATTGTTTAACATGTTTGCTAACATGATTTAACATATTATTAGAATGACTTAGCACGTTGTTAGCATTATTTAGCATTTCGCTAGCATGAATTAGCACATTATTAACATGCTTCAACATGTTGTTATCATGTTACTAGTTAGCATGATTTAAAATGTTTTTGCATGTTGTTAGCATGAATTAGCATGTTTCTAGCATGATTTACCATTTTGTTAGCATGAATTACATGTTGTTAACAAAACGTATTTGTTAGCATTGTTAAACATGTTTGCTAACATGTTTTAACATATTAAAATGACTTAGCATGTTGCTAGCATGAATTAGCACATTGCTAGCATGCTTTACATGTTGTTATCATGTTACTAGCTAGCATGATTTAACATGTTTTTGCATGTTGTTAGCATGAATTAGCATGTTCTAGCATGATTTAGCATGTTGCTAGCATGTTGTTAACATGAATTAACATGTTGTTAGCCTGATATAACATGTTGCTAGAATGTTTTAGCATGTTCTCAAGCCAACTTAAAAAGTCTTTGTATGATGGCAGTGAATAACGACCAGCATCAAGCTTTTTTTTAAAAAGACGCAAACGTATCAATTAATGATCCGATGCGACACGTGTCGTATATTCCAATTGTTCTGGTGGTATATTATAGGGTTTGGTGGATAACAAACTGAAAATTTTACGAAAATCCTGACCTTCTGTGCTCGACTGTGCATTCAGGAGACTCTATTAGCGCCACAGTTCACTCCGACTTGCCCAGAAAAAAACACGTTTTGAAAAATCAAGATTAATAAAGATTAAAAAATACAACTCCTACAATCTCTTTTTTTACTGTATACCTCCAGAACACATGTAATATACGACATGTGTCGCATCTTTTAGGGCTTCCCATCATGGGATCATTTTATGGATTTAGTTTCAATTAATTTAGTGTTAATTCATTCTTTTATTTCTAATTAAATGTTATGAATTAAACAGCTGGTAAACATACTTTATTAATCGCTTCATGTCTTGGACTGGGCAAATGTCTACTGTCCATTAACGTGATTATGTGTGAAATGATTGTTTGTTCCTTACTGTTATTGTGAAGCGTCCTTGAGCTTGGGAAAGGTGCTATATAAATTAAACATATTATTATTATTATATACTAAATAGGATATACATGCATGCATACACTCATGCGTACACTCATATAAAGCAATATATAAAATGGACAAACCCAGCGTTTGGGCTGTTTTAACCCAGCGATTGGGTTGTTTTAACCCAGCGATTGGGTTGTTTTGAGCCAGCGATTGGGATGTTTTAACCCAGTGAATGGGCTGTTTTAACCCAGCGATTGGGCTATTTTAACCCAGCGAATGGGCTGTTTTAACCCAGCGATTGGGCTATTTTAACCCAGTGAATGGGCTGTTTTAACCCAGCGATTGGGCTATTTTAACCCAGCGAATGGGTTGTTTTAACCCAGCGAATGGGCTGTTTTAACCCAGCGATTGGGCTATTTTAACCCAGCGAATGGGCTGTTTTCACCCAGCGGTTGGGTTGTTTTAACCCAGCGATTGGGTTGTTTTAACCCAGCGAATGGGCTGTTTTCACCCAGCGATTGGGTTGTTTTGAGCCAGCGATTGGGTTGTTTTGACCCAGCGATTGGGTTATTTTATCCCAGCAAATGGGTTGTTTTAACCCAGCGATTGGGTTGTTTTGAGCTAGCGATTGGGTTGTTTTGACCCAGCGATTGGGTTCTTTTATCCCAGCGAATGGGTTGTTTTAACCCAGTGACTGGGTTGTTTTAACCAAGCGGATGGGTTGTTTTGAGCCAGCGATTGGGTTGTTTTAACCCATCAATTGGGCTGTTTTAACCCAGCGATTTGGTTAAATATTTCCCCAACCTGCTGGGTAATTTTATTTAACTCAACTATGGTTTAAAAATTACTGTATTGCTTCTTAAAATGAACCCAAAGTATGCTGGAAATTGACATTTATTAATATGTTTAATAAATTAACATTTATTAATAAATGTAATGAATAATAATTAAGCAATAAACATTTATTAAATTGCTTATTAATAAATGTTCACCTTTTGATTATTATTTCATTTTAAGCCTAAATAAAGCTTCTCAGCACGTTGGGCAAACATTTAACCCAACCACTGGGTTAATCGCTGGGTTTGTCCATTTTCAACCCAAATTGGGTTGTTTTTAACCCAGCATTTTTTAGAGTGTACTATGTAGCAAATCTCAACTGACTCTTTTGTATCATTGTAAAATGTAACTCCATTATCAGCATGTTCAGAATCGGTCTCTGTGTCATGTACAGGTGTGCTGTGGTGATGCTACACTCACTCTCTTGTTCTGGAAGTAAAACGGATCGATGTCCTCCAGAGGGACGCCCACCAGTCCAGACGGAATGTCTCCAAAGATTCGCGGGAGCTGTTTCCCGGCCTCCAAGTCGGCCCGGGATTTGGGCGGCTCCACGTCGCCCAGGTCCTCCTTGTACTCCTTGGCATTGCGGGCCTCCTCCTCGGCGATCCGCTGCTCGATTCCAGCCAGGGACTCACGAGTGAACCGGTGTAGACTGTCAGGACCCGGTGGAAACAGTATGGCTGCCATCTTCTCATCCTGAGCCTCCTGTGCAAGTGCTTACTTCACAGCTGGTGAGGAAAGAGGAACGGATTATTGCTCGTTCAGTTTACAGCTCGTTCAGACATTCTTTTCAGGATCATGTTTTGTTCTCCGAAGGTACAATATGTAATAATTTTGCCCGCTAGAGGTCGCTAGAGGCTTATTCAAAACAAAGGCGTAGCTTGATGACGCCAAGTTTTAGAGCGGAATCTTTGGACATGTACTCTCCATCTCAACGGAGGGTGCAAAAAAATCGGGATTGGAGTCGGGAAGAAATCATGTTCATGGATGTGATTATTAACGTTACTGTAGTATGAAGTAGAGCAGGAGCGAGTGTTGTGGAGCTGAACGAGGAGCTGGAGCGACTGATCAAAACACGCCTCACAAGGACTTTTATTATGACACAGATGTCGCGCTGCTTCCGCTTTTCCGGTCATGAGTATGAGCTAACGCAGCTCTGTTTATCATATTAGATACATTTGAATGAGTTGAAAATGATGTTATAACGTTACTCTGTGCGTTCGCAGCTTGTGTTGATAAATGGCATGCAATTAATTTTAAAACGTATTGTATGATGGAGAAAATGCTGCATCTGATTATGCTATGTTAGCTACTTCACAAAATAGTGTTTTTCTCTGAGGCATGGTAAAGCATGGTACTCGCAAAAAATCAAGAAAATTAGATTTAAACAATAAGACTAAATGTGTTGAGCTATATAACAATAATTAGTTTTCTGTCTATAAATATATCAAAACAGTTGTTCCCTTGTCTATTAAAACATGTAAATATTAAAGTGTCTTTGGTGTTTCCATGGTTTCTACAAAATAAAAGCGGAAACCAAGGGTAACGCGGGTATGACGCCATTGACAGGCGACTCCTCACACGTCCCGCAGCCTTGGGTAAAATCGCAATTTTCTCACGATTTACAAATAGTTGGAAATGTTTGGGATATTGTAAGTACTCAAGTGAACAAAATATATAACACTGACCTAGTGGTTTTTGGATATTTTACTGAAAAATATTACATATTGCACCTTTAACAAAAAAATATAAGAACATTCTAAAGAAATGTTTTTGTTGTTGCTGGAATTATTCTCATTAAACCATCAGACTCTTGTTCTGGGTTTGATGGTAATGTTTTGATACACACTCCTCTGTGTTTGACAGCACTAGTGTTCAGAGTCACTGCAGCAGCTGGTCTGAACGCTGAACCGAACACGAACGTGACTGACGCTGCTGTGGCTCTCCAACGTGTCTGCTAATAAAAAGATACTATTATCCACATCAGACGTGCTCCAGAGTGAGAATGTGCTCAAACGCTCTTGACTCAACGCAGATTGGGCCATCTGTTGGACAGAATGATTGGACGAGAGATCATCTCTCATCTGTTCAAGCATGCGGTGTGGAGCAGGAGCACAATGAGAACATCTGCACACTGAAACTCTGAAATCCCAGCTATGTTTGAGATAAAACAATGGCAACAAGTGGCTCCTTGAACCCTGAGTCAGATGTTTGGTCTAAACATTCAGCTCTCGTGGTTATTAGCAGATCTGAGCGATGACGCTGTAGAGAAATGATGGAAAAGACTTTGCTGTACCACAGTAGATCATTTGCATAATTCACAGTGCTATTTTACTATTATATATATATAAATATATATATATATATATATATATATATATATATATATATATATATATATATCTTTTATAGTTTTATTAATATTTAGAATTAGCTTTTATTTCTGTTAATCTTAAGTTTTAGTTTTTTTGTTATTAGTTGTTGTTTTTTTTTTTAAATTACTATTTAGGTTTAAATTATTATTTTTTTTAGTTTCAGTTTTTATTTGTTTCCAGTTAGTGATTTTATATTTTCAGTTTTCATTTTGATTTTACTTTAATTTTAAGTTATTTTGTTATGCACTTTTTTCATTTTTATTTATTTATTTTTTAAATATTATTATTTTAATTTAAATAAATTATTTTGTTTTTGCTGTAGTTATTAGTTAGTTATTTTATATTTTGAGTTCATTTTAATTTTAGTTTTTAGTTTAAATGTTATAAGCTTTAGTCATTTTTATTGTTATTTTTTTAATAATACTATTCAGGTTTAAATGATTACATTTCAGTTTCAGTTTTTATTTTTTTTAGTGCTTCAACTTAAACTTATTTCAGCCAAGAAAACATTTCTAAATGTTGTTACTTTTTTTTTTATCTATTATTTATATTTAATTTAATTTTAGTTTTATTTCAATGGTAACATTTATCTAATTTTATAGTTTTATTAATATTTAGAATTAGCTTTCATTTGATATTTTCTGTTAATTTTATTTATTTATTTATTTTTTTAAATATTACTATTTAGGTTTTGATTTAGTTCAGTTTCATTTTTGTTTATTTCCATTTAGTAATTTTAGTGCTTCAACTTAAATGTATTTCAGCCAAGAAAACATTTCTAAATTTTGTTTAGTTTATGTTTTTTATCAATATTTATATTTAATATTATTTTAGTTTTATTTGAATGGTAACATTTTAGAGTAAGGCTTCATTTGTTTAAATTAGTTAACATGAACTAACAATGAAAAATACATCTAAAGCATTTATAATCTCAGTTAATGTAATTTCAACATTTACTAAAATTAAAATCAGTTAATAATATTTAATAGACCTGAGCTGACATGAACTAACATTAACCAAGATTAATAACTATTGTAACAAATGTTAGTTATTGTTAGATGATACATAAACTAACGTCAACCTGATGGGACCTGATTTTAATGTGTTACATTATGATTAACAAAAATGTTTTAACAGTTTTTAATGATTTGGACCAGTAAGAAACACATTATCAATCACATAGAGAATCATTCAAGAAGTTTCCATCATGTTCTGGCACTAATGCACCAGCACCGAGGGGTTAAACTGATTTCCGTCAGAGCTCCTGTCGTTCCTCAGCCTGAGCACTGAGAATAACCCCAGTCTTTATTTCCAGACCATTTCAGAAACTCACAGCCCTGAAGGCCGCGGAGCCCACAATGTGTCCGGCACAACCAAACAAAAACCCAACATGCCGGAATTGTTTTCTCGCCTCGCAGCAGAATTTCTGACTGCTACTTTTCCTTTGAGACAGAGAGCAAACCCTGCAGCGCCCTGTTTTAACAGCACAGAATCAACGTCTCAGACTCGTTCTGTGGCCCTGAAACTCAGCATCTGCTCCCACACACATATTCAAATTGACACATTATTCAGAACAAGGTGATGAGGTTCATTTTGTCTGAATCTTAATGATGCATTCGACTGATTACAGGCATTTTAATTTCTTTAATTTCTTTACTGACTGTACATTCTTTAATGCCTCTGCCAGCTTGCCTTCTTCCCATAGTGCATCCTTCCTTGGAGCACCTTTGATAGATACTGACCACTGCAGACCTTGAAAACCCCTCAAGAGCTGCAGTTTTGGAGATGCTCTGACCCAGTCGTCTAGCCATCACAATTTGTCCCTTGTCAAACTCGATCAAATCCTTACGCTTGCCCATTTTTCCTGCTTCTAACACATCAACTCTGAGGAGAAAATGTTCACTTGCTGCCTAATATATCCACCCAATTTGAATGCAGTTCAAATAAAACAAGAAATGATTGTGGGCCTTTAAGACAGCTCATATACTGGTATTTAATTAGGATAAATGCTTGTTAAGGGCTCATAAGTGTGCTCGCTAAATCCTGCGTTAGAGTTGCATCGTCAAAGCTCTACCCAATTTCCTAAATGTATTGTTGGAATTGATTGAGCGAGAGTCTTTGATCTGTGACGGGACCCAATTCACAGAAAAAACACCTTCAACTTTCTGTCCCGCCACATTTAAATACTGTTCACCATTTCTGAAATTCATTTATGCGACAAATAACAATACAATTTAAATTCGCAAATGGTTTTGCATCAGAATCCAGATTTTGTGGAAGTGGCGAGCCATCGGTACCAAACCAGAAGTCTGTGCTAAATGTGGACTTTTATTCATGGTTTTGAGGAAACAATCTGTACATGTTAGTATCTGTTTCTGTAAAGCATACCACTAGCAATCCTAAAGTCATGAGTTTGACTCACGTTCCAGTAAAATTAATAAAATGTATACCTTGAAGGCATAATCGTAAATTGCACTTGCTTCATTTTGTTTTTGTGGAGCCCCTAAAAGGGACAAAAAATATGAGACGTGAGGAAAAAATATATTTTTTAAAATATATTGTGAGTGAAACTTTTGCTTTCACTCACAAAGAATATAAGCATATAAAAAAGTATTCATTGAAATAAATCTGATATAAAATATCAATACTAGAAGAAAAACTTAAACTTAAAAATTTGAAAATTTGAAATTTTGCCTTGGCAACAAACTGAAATAAAATAATCTGAAGTACTAAAATGACTAAAACTAATAAAATAAAAATAAATTAAAGCTAAAAAGAAATATAAAATAAATAAACAAAAATGACAAGAGCACAAAATAACTTTTTGACAAACTTAGTAAATTGTAATTTTGGTTATTAAAAAATAAAAGTAATTGAAAAAAAAAAATTACTAAATACTAGTCCAAGGGAACTAGAAATACATTTAGAATTTATAGAATTTAGAATTTTATTGAAAATAGAATTTTATTAAATATATCAAATTTAATGATTTTAATATAACTCTTATTATTAGTATTGTTGGTATTTTATTTAATTTCACATATTTATTACATATTTTATAGTTACATATTTACATAAAATATTTACATTTTTTTTTTTACATATTTGAATTATTTTGTTAGTAGATAAAATATTGTTAAATTACCGTATACAATTAATTGTAATAATTATTGTTTTTATGAGTATTTAAATTGTATTAGCCTTAAGCTTTTGATGCTATAGTGTGATAGATAGATAGATAGATAGATAGATAGATAGATAGATAGATAGATAGATAGATAGATAGATAGATAGATAGATAGATAGATAGATAAATAGATAGATAGATAGATAGATAGATAGATAGATAGATAGATAGATAGATAGATAGATAGATAGATAGATAGATAGATAGATAGATTTTGCAGTGAATAGGTTGAGTTTGTCTGAATAAACATCTCATGTTTCATCTCAGACGAAAGCAACACAAGAGTCGGGGAGTCGGGGTCACCTCAGGACGCCCCGTGTCTCTCTCGGCTGTGGGGGCGTGTGCCGAGCACTTCTGATGCCTACGAAGGAGAGCAGCTTGTCACTGACATCACGGCTGTGTTTTAATGGCTTCGACCGTTCCAGGCCAGACCCCCGTATATCAGCGCCGCCGCGATGCACACGCAACCAAACAAAACTAACTCTCAAGTGAACATGAATGAATTAGGATGAAAGGTGTCAGCCGTCTGTCTGTGCGCATTACCATCAGCCTCCAAACAACACGAAGTATGTGGTATGATTATATAATTACTTTTATTGACGTATGAACAGTTGTCAGTTGCTGCACTAAATATATGTATGGATATGTTCAAATGCATTAAGTTACACGCCAAATTCGCAGAGCAAATCAATAAACATTAATTGAAAATTGACTTTTTTAAAATCCTAATAATGTGCACTGATGAATAGAGTAGATTAAGGGTACATTTACATCACATAGTTGTACTAAAAATGGAAAAGTTTTTCCTTTGCATTTTTTGCGTACAGCCAAAAATATTGTCAAATGATCTCCGTTTACAAGGATCCGTGAAATGACAAAAAATGGTGTATTCTGCTGCCAGGCCTGTAGATGGCGATGTCACTTTGTAAAGAAACACTACTATAGACTGAACATGTAATACGCATGTGGATGATGTCAATGTTTTCACAAATTCACATTTTTGTATGGTCTACAAGGAGACGGCGAAAAACTTTTCAAAACTCATTTTCAAAAGTTTGCGTCTTCAAAGCGCTGTTGTCATGTAAACGAACGGTCAAAACACATAAAAAGTTTTCAGTTGAAAATGGTGTCATGTAAACAGCCCCTTTGACCAGGAAATGCTGTTGTTATTATGGAAGCTTGTTTCAGCAACGGGAAGAAAAAAAAAAAATGTAATTGTGACTTTTTATCTCAGTCACCATTCTAACTTTTTTCTCAGAATTGCGAGTTATAAATGTGGAATTGCAAGAAATAAATACACAATTGTAAAAAAAAATAAAGCCAGAATTGCGAGAAATAAAGTCAGAATTATGAGGGGAAAAAAAGTCAAAATTATGAGAAATAAATTCAGAATTGCGAGAAATAAAGTCAGAACTGTACGAAAAAAATTGGAAATGCGAAAAATAAAGTCAGAATTACGAGGAAAAATAAAGTCAGAATTACGAGGAGAAAAAAAGTCAGAATTGCGAGAAATAGTCAAAATTGTGAGAAATAAACTCAAAATTGTGAGATATAAAGTCAGAAATGTGAGAAATAAAGTCAGAATTACAAGAAATAGTCAGAATTGTGAAAAATAAATAGAATCAGAATTGCAAGAAACAAAGTCAGAATTAAAATAATTAAAGTCAGAATTGCAAGAAACAAAGTCAGAATTGCAAGAAACAAAGTCAGAATTACAAGACTTAAAGCCAGAATTGCGAGAAATAAACTAAAAATTGCGAGAAAGTCAGAATTGCGAGCAACAAAGTCAGAATTGAGAGTTATAAAGTCAGAATTGCGGGATAAAAAGTCAGAATTGAGAGTTATAAAGTCAGAATTGCGGGATATAAAGTCAGAATTGAGAGTTATAAAGTCAGAATTGCGAGAAACAAAGTCAGAATTGCGAGAAATAACCCCAGAATTGCAATATATAAAGTCAGAATTCCGAGATATAAAGTCAGAATTCTGATATATAAAGTCAGAATTGCGTGAAATAAAGTCAGAATTGTGAGAAAAAAGTCAGAACTGTAAGAAAAAAATTGGAAATGCGAAAAATAAAGTCAGAATTATGAGGAAAAATAAAGTCAGAATTATGAGGAGAAAAAAAGTCAGAATTGCGAGAAAATAGTCAGAATTGTGAGAAATAAACTCAAAATTGTGAGATATAAAGTCAGAAATGTGAGAAATAAAGTCAGAATTACAAGAAATAAAGTCAGAATTGTGAAAAATAAATAGAATCAGAATTGCAAGAAACAAAGTCAGAATTAAAATAATTAAAGTCAGAATTGCAAGAAACAAAGTCAGAATTGCAAGAAACAAAGTCAGAATTACAAGAATTAAAGCCAGAATTGCGAGAAATAAACTAAAAATTGCGAGAAAGTCAGAATTGCGAGCAACAAAGTCAGAATTGAGAGTTATAAAGTCAGAATTGCGGGATAAAAAGTCAGAATTGAGAGTTATAAAGTCAGAATTGCGGGATATAAAGTCAGAATTGAGAGTTATAAAGTCAGAATTGCGAGAAACAAAGTCAGAATTGCGAGAAATAACCCCAGAATTGCAATATATAAAGTCAGAATTCCGAGATATAAAGTCAGAATTGCGAGTTATAAAGTCAGAATTGCGAGAAACAAAGTCATAATTTCGGGTTATAGTCAGAATTGCGAGATATAAAGTCAGAATTGCAAGTTATACAGTCAGAATTGCGAGATATAAAGTCAGAATTGCGAGAAACAAAGTCAGAATTGTGAGTTATAAAGTCAGAATTGCGAGATATAAAGTCAGAATTGTGAGTTATAAAGTCAGAATTGCGAGATATAAAGTCAGAATTGCGAGAAACAAAGTCAGAATTGCGAGTTATAAAGTCAGAATTGTGAGATATAAAGTCAGAATTGCGAGATATAAAGTCAGAATTGTGAGAAACAAAGTCAGAATTGCGAGATATAAAGTCAGAATTGCGAGATATAAAGTCAGAATTGCGAGATATAAAGTCAGAATTGCGAGATATAAAGTCAGAATTGCGAGTTATAAAGTCAGAATTGCGAGATATAAAGTCAGAATTGCGAGTTATAAAGTCAGAATTGCGAGATATAAAGTCAGAATTGCGAGTTATAAAGTCAGAATTGCGAGTTATAAAGTCAGAATTGCGAGAAACAAAGTCAGAATTGCGAGATATAAAGTCAGAATTCTGATATATAAAGTCAGAATTGCGAGTTATAAAGTCAGAATTGCGAGAAACAAAGTCATAATTTCGGGTTATAGTCAGAATTGCGAGATATAAAGTCAGAATTGCAAGTTATACAGTCAGAATTGCGAGATATAAAGTCAGAATTGCGAGAAACAAAGTCAGAATTGTGAGTTATAAAGTCAGAATTGCGAGATATAAAGTCAGAATTGTGAGTTATAAAGTCAGAATTGCGAGATATAAAGTCAGAATTGCGAGAAACAAAGTCAGAATTGCGAGTTATAAAGTCAGAATTGTGAGATATAAAGTCAGAATTGCGAGATATAAAGTCAGAATTGTGAGAAACAAAGTCAGAATTGCGAGATATAAAGTCAGAATTGCGAGATATAAAGTCAGAATTGCGAGATATAAAGTCAGAATTGCGAGATATAAAGTCAGAATTGCGAGTTATAAAGTCAGAATTGCGAGATATAAAGTCAGAATTGCGAGTTATAAAGTCAGAATTGCGAGATATAAAGTCAGAATTGCGAGTTATAAAGTCAGAATTGCGAGTTATAAAGTCAGAATTGCGAGAAACAAAGTCAGAATTGCGAGATATAAAGTCAGAATTGCGAGTTATAAAGTCAGAATTGTGAGTTATAAAGTCAGAATTGCGAGATATAAAGTCAGAATTGCGAGATATAAAGTCAGAATTGTGAGTTATAAAGTCAGAATTGTGAGTTATAAAGTCAGAATTGCGAGATATAAAGTCAGAATTGCGAGAAACAAAGTCAGAATTGCGAGTTATAAAGTCAGAATTGTGAGATATAAAGTCAGAATTGCGAGATATAAAGTCAGAATTGTGAGAAACAAAGTCAGAATTGCGAGATATAAAGTCAGAATTGCGAGATATAAAGTCAGAATTGCGAGATATAAAGTCAGAATTGCGAGATATAAAGTCAGAATTGCGAGTTATAAAGTCAGAATTGCGAGATATAAAGTCAGAATTGCGAGTTATAAAGTCAGAATTGCGAGATATAAAGTCAGAATTGCGAGTTATAAAGTCAGAATTGCGAGTTATAAAGTCAGAATTGCGAGAAACAAAGTCAGAATTGCGAGATATAAAGTCAGAATTCTGATATATAAAGTCAGAATTGCGAGTTATAAAGTCAGAATTGCGAGAAACAAAGTCATAATTTCGGGTTATAGTCAGAATTGCGAGATATAAAGTCAGAATTGCAAGTTATACAGTCAGAATTGCGAGATATAAAGTCAGAATTGCGAGAAACAAAGTCAGAATTGTGAGTTATAAAGTCAGAATTGCGAGATATAAAGTCAGAATTGTGAGTTATAAAGTCAGAATTGCGAGATATAAAGTCAGAATTGCGAGAAACAAAGTCAGAATTGCGAGTTATAAAGTCAGAATTGTGAGATATAAAGTCAGAATTGCGAGATATAAAGTCAGAATTGTGAGAAACAAAGTCAGAATTGCGAGATATAAAGTCAGAATTGCGAGATATAAAGTCAGAATTGCGAGATATAAAGTCAGAATTGCGAGATATAAAGTCAGAATTGCGAGTTATAAAGTCAGAATTGCGAGATATAAAGTCAGAATTGCGAGTTATAAAGTCAGAATTGCGAGATATAAAGTCAGAATTGCGAGTTATAAAGTCAGAATTGCGAGTTATAAAGTCAGAATTGCGAGAAACAAAGTCAGAATTGCGAGATATAAAGTCAGAATTGCGAGTTATAAAGTCAGAATTGTGAGTTATAAAGTCAGAATTGCGAGATATAAAGTCAGAATTGCGAGATATAAAGTCAGAATTGTGAGTTATAAAGTCAGAATTGCGAGAAACAAAGTCAGAATTGCGAGTTATAAAGTCAGAATTGCGAGATGAAAAGTCAGAATTGCGAGTTATAAAGTCAGAATTGCGAGATGTAAAGTCAGAATTGCGAGATGAAAAGTCAGAATTGCGAGTTATACAGTCAGAATTGCGAGAAACAAAGTCAGAATTGCGAGAAATAATCAGGATTATGAGAAATAAAGTCAGAATTGTAAGAAATAAAAGTTTCACTTAGTTGCCACAGCAACACTTCTAAAAAAAAAATTAGGTTAAGATAAAGAACTAAAATTAATTATACATTTTTATATAATAGGCATTTTTTAAATAATAATAAAAACAACAAAAATGCACAACCAAAGTAATAAAATAAGTTCAAATGAAAATATAAAAAGAAAAACAAATTAAAAATATTAACAAATTCTATAAAAAGCATATTAATTCATACTAAAATAAGATGACAGTCATGCTGAATTCCCAGTTGAAGGCTGTGAGGTGTCTAAACTGAAGTGGAATATCTGATGCGGGGGAATTCCTCAGGCTTTAGTCATGAGTTTGCTGCGGTTCGAGGCCCTGCCTGTGGTGTCAGCAGCAGATGAAGTCACGCCTCTTATCTGCACACTTGACACTGAGAAGTTACAGAGCCAAAGTCAAATGTCAGTACAGTCTCTGCCACCAGCGGGACATATCAGAAATGACATCATAAAAGGTCCCTCATGCAGACCAGACGCAAACAACCATGAGAATGTCAGGCGCGAGAGAAAGAGCAAGCGCATGCCCTAGAGAAGAGCCGAGACGCCGCAACGAAGAGTTCGGCTGGACTGCTGTTTGAGAATGTGAATTCATTTAACGCTGACATTTCACACAAAATAAACTGCATTTAAACGAATAGTTCAGCAAAAAATATAATAATTTAAAACAATTTTCCCATACTTTTATATAATGCACTTTTTTGTCACTTTAAAATGGTGCAACATGATTGCAGAACTTTCATTTTTGCATGAATCATTCTTTCATTATATTCTTATAATATAAAGTTTATGAATTTAAAGGAATAGTTCTCCCAAAAATAAAATCATTTTTCAATTCCTTTATGTTGCACTTTTTTACCTGATTTTTGGAGTTTATCATTTCAAATTGTGCAACATTATGGAGAAATTTTCATTTTTGCATTTATTATCTTTTCATTATATTCTTATAATTTAGAGTTTGAGATTAAAGTGTGTGCGATGCTTATTTTTTCCTGATTTTTCACTTTAAAATGGTGCAACATGATTGCAGAATTTTAATTTTTGCATGGAATATTCTTTTATTATATTCTTATAATTTAAAGTTTATGAATTTAAAAGAATAGTTCACCAAAAAATGAAATCATTCACAAACCAGATAATTTTTTCCATGCAATTTATGTTGCTTTTTTTTTTTTTTTTTGGATTTCTAATCTGGATGGCAGAATATTAATTTTTGCATGAACTATTTTTTCATTATATACTTATAATTTAAAGTTTATGAATTTTAAGGAACAGTTCACCCAAAAATTCACCCATTTGCAACATTTTTTTCAATGCATTTATGTTGCACTTTTTCAGATTTTTTTCTGATCTTTGCAATACGATGGTAGACTTTTCTTTTTTGCATGAACCATTCTTTCAATATATTCTTATAATGTAAAGTTTATGAATTTAAAGGAATAGTTCACCCTTTACAAACAAGATCATTTTTTCCATGCAATTTATGTTGCTTTTTTTTTTTTTCTTCCGATTTCTAATCTGGGTTTGGTGCAACATAATGGCAGAATATTAATTTTTGCATGACCTATTCTTCAAATGCTATTTGCGAGTGAACATTACAGTAATTATAAGATAACATACTGCGCCTTTTCACTTGATCCATTCGGTCATTGACATTGCTGTTGTCCAGCCATGGCTATTTCCATTTCCATTTTCATAAACCATCTCTAAATAGATAACCGAAGACTGACTCCCATAAAAACAGATTAAACTGCAAGAATCTGCATTTATATTACGAAAATGTTCTACTGAAATAATTAAGACACTGTATGTATATCTTGCTGAATGTCACAGGCTTCTCTGCTGGCGCTCGGCCCAGATATTCATGGATGTGGACCCTGATTCACTTGCATATGGCATATGAATCCTTTGGGTCATGCAGCACTTTCTGCATCACTGATCTGATGGGAAGAATCTGATGACAGACAGTCATGATGTCGATCTGGGGTCAGTTGCAAACTTGCATACAATTAGCAATTAGTTAGAGTTAATCATTTTTACTTTTCAGATTCAAATAAGACCAATTTGAGTCTTACAGCAAAACCAGAGAAACTGTGTTCTGGAGCAAAAAACACCAATAATACGATTTTAATCACAACATCATCATCCTCCGAGGACAGACTGATTAAACCTTCACTGCAAACAGAAACAAGAACTTTATTATTACTGAATTATTTTATCCCAAAACAAGGATTCTGAAGTGGCATAAATCAAGACGCCCGCTGCTCAATTCCTCAGAGACTCGGACTCTTGTTCTTAATTAACACGGTAAGTGACCGCGGTGAGAGATGTCGTCAGTGAACAGTCACGCTCATTGTTTCTTGTGTGATGGATCATACATGGTCACTGTAGACGAAATGAAGCCGATAGAGTCAGAGATTAGAATTAGACGAATGGATAAATGACAAGTTACACAATCGCAGTTGTAAGACAAGAGCGTTAACGGTATTGCTCAGGATTTAATTTGAATCTTGAGTTTAGGGAAACCCCTGCTTTCTGTGGTATTTATGGACTGGGCGATGAAGTTAAAATAATTATATCTTAATATTTCGATGATCTTCTGATGAATTTCAATATATCTATGCCACTGTCCAAAGGTTTAAGTTCGGTAAGGGATTTTTTTAATGTGTTTTTTTTAAAACCCTTTCAGGCTCACCAAGGCTGCATTTAACTGATCAAACATACAGTAAAAATTGTGAAATATTTTTATAATTTAAAATATCTGTTGTCTATATATAGTAAAGTGTAATTTATTTCTGTGATTAAAGCTGAATTTTCAGCATTATTATTCCAGTCTTCAGTGTCACATGATCCTAAAGAAATCATTCTAATATGCTACATTTATTTTATTTCAAAATACAGTAGAAATTGTAAAATATTTGTACAATTTAAACAGTTGTTTTCTATGTGAATATATAGTAAAGTGTAATTTATATCCAGTGATCAAAGCGTCTCGGTTACGTATGTAACCCTCGTTCCCTGAAGGAGGGAACGGAGACGTACGTCAGTAGTGACCGACGAATCGGGATATCGCTTAGAGAGCCCTATCATCTTCGTGTAAACTAAAACAAGCCAATGGAATTGGCGTGCGATATTTGCATAATGCGCACCGCCCCCGACAGGTGTATATAAATAGGAAGCAGATGCAATCGCACTCTGTTTTTCGCTGAGGAGACAACTGGTGTCCGCACTACAGCGAGGGTACAGAAACTGTGGCGACGGGACGTACGTCTCCGTTCCCTCCTTCAGGGAACGAGGGTTACATACGTAACCGAGACGTTCCCTTTCAGTCGGTCACGTTCGACGTACGTCAGTAGTGACCGACGAATTGGGATCCCAACTAAAGCGCCACAGTTACGAAACCCCTTCCAGTGCCCAGCGCAAGCTCAGCCGCCCATAGCACCAGCTGGCGGTGAAGGGGGCGAGCTTACACCGAGAGAGTCTACTGCTGTCTACCACTACCCACTAAGTAAACTAGACACACTGGGAAAGCGAACCCGAAGGGACGCTGCGGAGACCACTACCTACCCAATGGGGGAGGAGTTTACGTGGGAATACACATATGGACTGGCCCGGGGGCAGTACGCATATGGAGTCCCTGGGATGGCTCCACCTGGTTAGGGGGAGACTCATCTGACAGGTGACAGCAGAGCTGGCTCTGCTAAGGAAAAGACACGGACTCGGCCCGTAGGGAGTTTTAAACCGTGGAAAATACACATATGGGACCGCTCACGTAGAGGGGTCACGACATATGGGCCCCAGCCAACAGACAGCGTCAGCGACGGATGTAGGCCTGGCATCAGACACTCCGCAATGTCCGAGCCGAAGGGGAGGCGGAGGAACTCGACAGGGTTCGCCAAGCGGGGAACGCGACTGGAGTGAAAGTATGCACGTATCCGGCCAGAGGCGGGAATGGCATTGCAAGCCGACACTTAGAGTGGGTACAACACGTCTACCGACTAGTGGATGCGAGTACACGCGAGGATACCGGCTCTACACGTAGGCTATAAAACCTAGCGAACGTGTTAGGTGTCGCCCAGCCCGCAGCTCTACAGATATCTGTCAGCGAGGCGCCATGAGCCAGCGCCCAGGAAGAGGCCACCCCTCTGGTGGAGTGGGCTCTCAACCCGAGCGGGCAAGGCACGCCCTGGGATTCGTACGCCAAGGCGATGGCATCCACTATCCAGTGGGCCATCCTCTGCTTGGAGACAGCCTTTCCCTTCTGCTGGCCTCCGTAACAGATGAAGAGCTGATCTGAGGTCCTAAAGCTTCGCGTTCTGTCCACGTAAACGCGCAGAGCGCGGACGGGACAGAGCAAAGCTAGGGCTGGGTCTGCCTCCTCCGAGGGCAGCGCTTGCAGGTTCACTACCTGATCTCTGAAGGGAGTGGTAGGAACCTTGGGCACGTATCCAGGCCGGGGTCTCAGGATGACGTGAGAAGCACCAGGCCCGAATTCTAGGCACGTTTCGTCGACCGAAAATGCATGCAGATCCCCTACCCTCTTCAGGGAAGCCAATGCAACCAGAAGAACCGTCTTAAGAGACATTAGTTTCAGGTCGACTGATTGCAAAGGTTCGAAGGGATGACCCCGGAGAGCTGTGAGAACCAGGGTCAAATCCCAAGAGGGTACGGAGGAAGGGCGAGGAGGATTCAGTCTCCTGGCCCCCCTCAGGAATCTGACGATCAGATCGTGTTTCCCCAGGGACTTACCCTCAACTGCATGGTGATGTGCGGCAATAGCGGCAACATACACCTTGAGGGTGGAGGGAGACAGCCTTCGCTCCAACCCATCTTGCAGAAAGGAAAGCACGGATCCGACCGAACATGATCGGGGGTCCTCTCGGCGAGAGGCGCACCATTCGACGAACAGGTTCCACTTTAGCGCGTAGAGATTCCTAGTAGAAGGAGCTCTAGCGGAAGTGATGGTGTCTACGACCGCTTGCGGGAGATCACTCAGAACCTCCGCATCCCGTCCAGGGACCACACGTGGAGGTTCCACAGATCGGGAGGCGGGTGCCACAGGGTGCCCCGTCTCTGAGTCAGGGTGTCCTTCCTCAGAGGAGGTGCTGTCACGAGGAGAATGAGGTCTGAGAATCAGGTCCGAGTGGGTGCCACTAACAGAACCTGCTCCCCGTCCTCCCTGACCTTGCACATGAATAGTGCGAGAAGGCTCACTGGGGGAAGCGCATGTTTGCGCAGACCCGGGGGCCAGCTGTGTGCCAGGGCATCCGTGCCGAGCGTGCCGCCGGTCAGGGAATAAAACCACTGGCGGAGGGCAGTTTCCGGGGAGGCAAGCAGGACTACCTGGGCCTCGCCGAACCGCTGCCAAATCAGCTGGACCGCCTGGGGGTGGAGCCGCCACTCGCCCGCAAGTAGATGCTGCCGTGACAGCTCGTCGGCTGCACGGTTGAGCACACCTGAGACACGAGTGGCCCGAAGGGACCTCAGATCCTTCTGACTCCACAACAAGAGATGGCGGGCGAGTTGCAACATGCGACGGAAGCGTAGACCACCTTGACGGTAGGTGTACGCAACGGCCGCAATGTTTAGTGAGCGGACTAGAACGTGCTTGCCTGACAACAGCTCCTTGAAGCGGGCCAGCGCAAGACGAACCGCTAGCAACTCGAGGCAATTGGTATGCCAATGCAGCTGAGGCCCCGTCCAAAGACCTGTCACTGCATGCCCGTTGTACGTGGCCCCCCATCCCGTGGCAGAGACATCTGTGGAGACCACAGCGTGCCTGGACACTCGTTCGAGGGGTACTCCGGCCCACAGGAACGAAGGGTCCAACCACCGGACAAGGGTGCGACGGCAGCTCGGTGTCACGGGGACACGGAGCGTGCCGCACTGCCACGCCCATCTCGGGACCCGGCCGCGGAGCCAGTGTTGAAGCGGTCTCATATGAAGCAATCCGAGCGGCGTTACCGCGGCTGCAGATGCCATATGCCCCAGGAGCCTCTGAAAATCTTTCAGTGGAGCCGCTGTCCTGCACTTGAGCGAGCTCAGGCAGTTCAACACCGACTGGACGCGCACCTCGGTGAGACGCGCAGTCCGTGCGACCGAGTCTAGCTCGAGACCGAAACAAGAGATCCTCTACCCGGGGGCGAGTTTGCTCTTGTCCCAGTTGACCTGAAGACCCAACCGGTTGGGAGCTACAACCATGTCGGGTAGGACTTTGTACTGACATGCCCGACCCTCGAACGCAGACCGACCTAGGAAGGGTCTGCGTCGAGGCAGAATCGAGACATGAAAGTATGCGTCCTTCAGGTCTATTGCTGCAAACCAATCCTGGGGACGGTCCAGGATTGGCCGTAGCCCACCGCCCTTTTACGGTACAATGAAGTAGGGGCTGTAAAACCCCGACTTCATATCGGCTGGAGGGACCGGCTTGATTGTACCCTTCGCCAGGAGGACAGCAATCTCCACCCGGAGAACAGGAGCACTGTCCAACGACACCGGAGTGAAGTGGACAGCCCTGAAGACCGGGGGACGCCGGGCGAACTGAATCGCATAGCCGAGTCTGATAGTACGAATGAGCCAACTGGACAGGCTGGGGAGCGTGCTCCACGCTTCCAGACACTGAGCCAGCAGGACCAAAGGCACCACAGACGCACCGGGGGTGGGGCAGCAAGGCAGAGAGGGACCCGACCCGGACGGCTTGGGGGCGGCCCGGAGTGGGGTCAGACTCTGCGAGGCAGCAGTGTGCATGGGAGACCGCGCACGGGACGCGGTCTGCACCATCACACTGCCACCTGCTGGCGAATGGGGGGGAGCTGTCAGCGGCGAGGCGGAGCCTGGCACACTGACAGACACCCCTTGTTGTGACCTGGAGTTTGAGGAAACTGCTCTTTTTGTGAAAAAGTGGGTACCGCTGGACTCCGGAGAGCCAGCGGCGGTAGACAGACAAACACAAATTCCCCCCGGCCCTCCTCCGGGGGTGGGAGAGATGGTGGAAAACTCTCCCGAAGAGCAAGATCCTTCCCCTCCAGGTTGCCCGTCTCAGTGCCGTGTTTTGCTCTTACGCTTACCACCGGGCTTAGCGGAGACGGGCTGGGCACCACGCCCGCGACCGGCACCCTGCTGTCTGGCTGGTGTAGGCTGCTGCTTTGCCGTCTTAGCAGGGGCGGAGGACGATGCAGGCGGGCGCCCTCGGCGACGAGCGGGCTGAGGCTGAGCCACGGGCGGCTGGGTGGAGGCAGCAGCGGACCGCCGTGGCATAACGTGACTGATAGCCTCAGCCTGCTTCTGTGCAGCGGAGAACTGATGGGCGAAGCTCTCCACCGCGTCGCCGAATAGGCCGACCGGGGACACGGGGGAATTTAGGAACCTCTGCTTGTCGGCATCCCGCATGTCCGCCAGGGTCAGCCAGAGATGGCGTTGCTGGACTACCAAGGTAGACATCGCATGACCAACAGCGCGTGCTGTCACCTTCGTCGCTCGGAGGGCGAGGTCGGTGGCAGCGCGCAGCTCCCCCAGCAGCTGTTGGTCAGGACCTTCCTGGGGCATTTCCGACAGCGCTTTTGCCTGGTAGACCTGCAAAAGCGCCATCGCATGCAGGGCAGAGGCAGCCTGCCCACAGGAACTGTAAGCTTTCTCAGTCAGACCGGCTGAGAATTTACAGGCCCGGGACGGGAGTCGCGGCTCACCACGCCAGCCAGCGGCCGTTGGACACAGTTGCATCGCAACAGACCGCTCGACTGGCGGGATCCTCGCGTACCCCCTGGCTGCCCCGCCGTCCAGGGAGGTGAAGGCGGACGGGGGGCCAGGCCTCGAACGAACACTATACGGTGTCTGCCAAGACCTGGTCACCTCATCGTGCACCTCCGGGAAGAAAGGCATTGGGGCGGGACGCTGGGGCTGGCCAGCGCGACCCGCCCCCAAATACCAATCATCCAGCCGCGATGGGCCGGGACAGGGTGGAGGGTTCCACTCGAGCCCGACACACAAGGCGGCCCGGGAGAGCACAGCCGAGAGTTCGGGATCCGATTCGGGCAACGGCAGCGCGTCCGGATCTTCCTCCCCCGAACACTCAAACTCGCCTTCCGACGCAGCGATCGACATCTGATCCTCCGCCGGCGCACCAAAGGTAACGGCTGGACAGTCCGAAGAGGGCCCAGCGGAAACCAACGGCGGCAGGATGGGTTGCGGTGCTGATGAGGGGGCAGGGGCCCGCGGAGCGTTTCCGCTCGACGGGGGAGCCCTGACCGTTATCCTCAGGTCGCCCTCCCTATACAGCGCCGTACCGTCATTCCGGTTCCCGGGGCCGGAAAAAACGGTCGTACGCGGCATAGGAGAGGGGACTCCCGCTTCCTGAGACTTCAGGAAGGAGAGCCTCGACCTCAGCACCGCGATGGTCATGTTCCCGCAATGGGAACATGAACCATCCACAAACGCTGCTTCAGCGTGCTGAACGCCCAAACACGAGATGCAGCGATTGTGCCCATCAGCAGGGACCAGGGAACGACCGCACCCAGTAACGCACAGACGAAATGACATACTGTCAGGGTTCGTCTGTAAAGCTCTTTTAGAAGGGGAAGTCAACTCACTCGTGCTGAAGCACCCAGGGAGCGACGCGATGTGTCAGGTACACCACTCCCTGACACACCGAGGAACCGGCCCAAATCGCTGCCTCACACACACTCTTTTTTGTGTTGCTGTGAAAACAGCAGTTTAGAGCTTATAGCTCGGCTCCTCAGACACTCGCGACCTCGCTGCACGTGCCCTCTTCACCAGCACCAAAGCTCGCTGCAGATCCTCTTCTGAGGCAGTGTTTTAGTAGGAAAAACACACGAAGAAAGGAGTCTTCTAAATAGGACACCAGTGAATGGCTCCGAAGCGAAAGACAGAGTGCGATTGCATCTGCTTCCTATTTATATACACCTGTCGGGGGCGGTGCGCATTATGCAAATATCGCACGCCAATTCCATTGGCTTGTTTTAGTTTACACGAAGATGATAGGGCTCTCTAAGCGATATCCCGATTCGTCGGTCACTACTGACGTACGTCGAACGTGACCGACTGAAAGGGAACTGAATTTTTAGCATCATTACTCCAGTCTTCAGTGTCACATGATCCTTCAGAAATCATTCTGATATGATTTGCTGCCCAAGAAACATTTATGAATATTATTAATGTTGAAAACAGATCATATGTTTGTGGAAACTGTGATACATTTTTTTTTTATGAACAGAAAGTAAAAAACTGCATTTTTTAAAATTGAAATCTTTTGAAATTATAAATGTCTTTAGTCACAAGTTCCTGTTGAATTGTAGCATATTTCAATATTTATGCATGAAATGTCTGAAATTAAAAAAAAATGAACAGCAAAATATCATGCAAAAAGCTTGAATGAAAGAATCATTGAATCAGAGTTAAATTGAACCACTGAATAAGAGTTAAATTGATTCAGTTAAACAAACTGATTCAATGGCATTTTTTTGTGTATTGACATTTAATGGCCAAATATGTTATACGTCAGCCAAATTACCACAAATATATTGTGAACAATCAAAATATAGTTCCCCTAATATTAACTTTTATACAATTCATTAACAATTTTGTGCAATATTCAGACCTACATGCAGCATTCATCAAATGGTTTACCACTGATCTTCTGATGTTGTTTTCATGAATCAAGTGGTTTTTACCGCTGCATTAGTCTAAGTTAATAAAACATGGATCTTCACTTATTTAAAGCATTAAACGTCCCATTATTCTTCTCTTCATTTGTTCCCGTTCTCAGTTGTCTCACGTTGTTAAACTGAGATTGTATTTCATCCAAATCACCGGATGGCATCGCATGGGTGATGTGGATTGCGTGATCGCATGCTTTGCCCTGAATAACTCTCAGCGAGAAACCCTCCATGTTCAAGCTCTCACCAAACACACGAGTGAGCAAATCAAGGTTAAATGAAAACTGATAGTTGTTTAGTGAGGACACACTAAACCAGGTAATGGCTTTCTGCACGAGCATCATGTGTACAAGATCGGATTTCCTTTCCTGTAGCCCAGCGGTGTTTAACACACTTTATATGTGTGGAGGAAATATTCAACAGGTTTATTTCTCATCAACTAAACTGGATCTCACAGTATGCATTGATAAATAAGTCAAGATGCACATGAGTTAAAATATATCTAAAGAAGTCCATAGATTATGCATACACAAAAATACCACAGTATTATTATGGTCCTACCATGGTATTATTTCACTACCTTGGAGTACAGAGTAAATTTCACTGTATATGAATATGGAATATTAAAAACATCATTGGACACGTGACTAATATGTTTTTAGATTTACTATGATTTTACAATAGGATTTTTAAAGTTGTTTTTCTTTAAAAAAATAATTTTGTGTAGTATATACTAAATTTGAGCATGCATCATTTTGAGGATTATGATTTAGATTTGGATTGTATACTTTTGCTAAACATTAAATCAGGGTTGTTATTATTATTATTATTATAACTGAAACCATAAAACACAATGTTGTTGCTTCTAATAAAAATAAACACCAAAAAATGTCAAAACTTTAACTGAAATTAAAATGAAATCATATTAATAAATCATTCAAAATATTAATAAAAAAACTTTAATAGTATCTAAATGATACTAAACCACTGTATTTAAATGTTTATATATATTTTGTACATTTAGCATTGATTGAAGTATACAACTTATTTCAATTCACTTCAATATAAATAGAGTAGAAAAATAATTCTCAATAAAAATTGCTGTAGAAACATGTTCACTCATAAACTGCTAAATTTCACAAATAATTACAAAGGAACAGCAAGTAATGCATTGAATTTTGAAGTAGAAAAATGTATGAAGTATTTTTTAAAACCCTTTCAGGCTCACCAAGGCTGCATTTAATTGATCAAAAATACAGTAAAAATTGTTAAATATTTTTATAATTTAAAATAACTGTTTTCTATGTGAATATATAGTAAAGTGTAATTTATTTCTGTGATTAAAGCTGAATTTTCAGCATCATTACTCCAGTCTTCAGTGTCACATGGTCCATCAGAAATCATTCTAATATGATGATTTGCTGCTCAGGAAACATTTATGATTATTATTAATGTTGAAAACGGATCATATGTAAAATATGTAAAATAATATGTAAAACTGTGATACATTTTGTTTATATGAACAGAAAGTAAAAAACAGCATTTATTTGAAATTTAAATCTTGTGAAATTATAAATGTCTTTAGTCACAATTTCCTGTTGAATTGTAGCATATCTCAATATTTATGCATGAAAATTATACCAAAAAAATATCAAAACTTTAACTGAAATTAAAATGAAATCATGAAATCTTAATTAAAATATTAATAAAAAACTTTAATTGCATCTAAATGATACTAAAACGCTGTATTTAAATGTTTATTTATATATATTTTGTACATTTAGTATTGATTGAAGTATACAACTTATTTCAATTCACTTCAATATAAATAGAGTAGAAAAATAATGGTTGACATTTTTTGAAGTAGTACAATAAAAGATCAAATATTTTTTCTCGATAAAAATTGGTGTAGAAACATTTTCACTCATAAACTGCTAAATTTCACAAATAATTGCAAAGGAAAAGCAAGTAATGCACTGAATTTTGAAGTAGAAAAATCTAAAAAGTATTTTCTTGTAAAAATACTCTAATAATTTTTGAAAAATTCAACTTTTTGGGCCTAGATAGAGGAATGTGAGTGCATAAATCTCATTTACACTGCAGTTAACGATCAATTTTGTCATATTGACATTTGTTTTTGCATTATGTGTGAGTTCAACTGTTTATTTTGAGATATCTGCACCGTCCATTACAGTAATGATGATTTGTCGCATATAACTGCATGCATTGTGTTTTTGGTTTCCACAGGTGACAGCGCTGAGGGAAAATGGATGCTTCCAATGACTTTTTTCCCAGACGTAATTTCAGGACATGATTAAGCATAACGACGACGCTTCAGGTTTCACCCCTCAGCCTCGAGATTTTACAAATACGAGCACAACTCATCCTAAGAGATGCCTGTTGGAGCAAAGGAGTCACTCGAGTCTGATTTCAGTGGGCGTATTGATTTCAGAGCGCCGCGCTCTCCTCGTCATTAGCGTGTTGCTAGCATGCTAACTGCGAGAGGATTGCGAGTTCTCCCCCGTGATTACAGAGGCCCACTGAACCTGCTGTCAATCAACCCCTCCCGAACCCTCACCTTCCAGGGGAACCGCAGTCTGCGTGCGTGGGGAAGCAATTAGTGATTAATACACTGATTAGCATCGAAAGGCTGGCTGTTAGCGAGAAGCAAAGCGAGTGTGGGTGTAGCCTGTCATCATCTCTGACAGCCGTTTCAGCTCCTACTTGAGGTACGGCTGAAATTTTCAGGGCTGAACCCGTGTCATTTTGAGCGCCTGTGCTTGATTGCAGAGAGAACTGAGTCCCTGTCATATAAGACACGAGGTGCCACAATTCAGACAAGAATGCTGTTGTGCATCATGATCAATTATCAAGTACTTTATATGTGATTGCATACTGCTTGAATACTCAGCTAAAGGCCCTGATATACTTCAAGGGAAATCGAAGAAGAAATGGTGTGATGTCATTTCAACCAAAATCAGGTCAAAACTCTGGCTGGTAAACACCTGCGATCTACTATTGGTCAATGGTGATGAGATTAGACACGAGCAAAAACATGAACAAACTGAAGAGCCGCTTTATTATGGAAGTCAGAATTGTGAGAAAAGTTTACAAATCTGACTTTATATCTCGCAATTCTGACTTTATATCTCGCAATTCTGACTTTATATCTCACAATTCTGACTTTATAACTCACAATTCTGACTTTATAACTCACAATTCTGACTTTATATCTCGCAATTCTGACTTTATATCTCGCAATTCTGACTTTATATCTCGCAAATCTGACTTTATATCTCGCAATTCTGACTTTATATCTCGCAATTCTGACTTTATATCTCGCAATTCTGACTTTATAACGCTCAATTCTGACTTTATATCACGCAATTCTGACTTTATAACTCGCAATTCTGACTTTATATCTCGCAATTCTGACTTTATATCTCGCAATTCTGACTTTATATCTCGCAATTCTGACTTTATATCTCGCAATTCTGACTTTATAACGCTCAATTCTGACTTTATATCACGCAATTCTGACTTTATAACTCGCAATTCTGACTTTATATCTCGCAATTCTGACTTTATATCTCGCAATTCTGACTTTATATCTCGCAATTCTGACTTTATATCTCGCAATTCTGACTTTATATCTCGCAATTCTGACTTTATATCTCGCAAATCTGACTTTATGGGCCCTATAATACACCCGGCGCAATGCGACGCAAGGCGCAGCGCAAGTGTGTTTGCTAATTTGCGTCCGGCGCGTTCGCGTTTTCCCGTTCAGCGCCACGTCCTTAAATTAGTAAATGCATTTGCGGCAGTTAGTGCGCCCATGGGCGTGCTGGTCTAAAAAAGAGGTGTGTTCAGGCGCATTGCTATTTTAAGGAGCTGAAAATAGACTGCGCCATAGATCAACTCAAACCTGGTCTAAAGTCTAAAGTCAATGGCGCAATATTTTTTTGTTAGAGCGTGTTGGTAGAAACTGCGCCTCTGGGCAGTGCGCATTGACTTTGCTTATTACACACAGGGATACGCATCACACAAATATGCCAAATATTAAAAACAAAAGGATTACAGTGTAAAAGAATATTATTGTGTAGGCTACATAAATATAAAAATGTAATGAATAATAGTCATTGTGTGTATTAGAATTAGGATACCTATTTTCAATTCAGCCTATTACTACTTATAATGATGAACGAAACTGGCTAATTAATTGAACAATCGTGCCAATACACACACATATTAACTGACTGATCGCGCGGAGCTATTTGAAAGCCTGCATCCAACGCAGACGACTGAAAGATTGACTGGCCACTTAACAGGTAATTTCAGCAAAACATCACTCGTTGAACTCCTCAGTTGAATCAGTATGTTTAATAAGTCAGTGTATTTTATAATGTTATATGTTATATAATGTATAATTATATAATATATATAATGTTATATCCTGCTTGTCCCGTAGATGATCTGCTCGCGCGCTTTAACTTCGCGCACGAGCAGATCAGTTTCAGCTTTTCCGCCAACAAATTCCGGCATGTAAATAGCAATCCGCCATGGCGCGAGTGCATCTCGCTCTTAAAGGGAATGGGAGATGACACTCTGATTGGTTTATTGAACGTTACGCCCATTACTCATTAAGAGAATAGGGACAACCCATTTCAAAAATGCGCCCCAGCGCACGGACCGTTTTTCCGTCGTTAAAATAGCAAAAGTGGATTTGGACACGCCCTGAGTGCACCTGCACCGTGCGCTTCACACTTTGCGTTTAGATCATTAAAATAGGGCCCTATATCTCGGAAATCTGACTTTATATCTCGCAATTCTGACTTTATATCTCGCAATTCTGACTTTATATCTCGCAATTCTGACTTTATAACTCGCAATTCTGACTTTATATGATGCAATTCTAACTTTATAACTCGCAATTCTGACTTTTTAACTCGCAATTCTGACTATATAACTCGCAATTCTGACTTTATATGATGCAATTCTGACTTTATAACTCGCAATTCTGACTTTATAACTCACAATTCTGACTTTATATCTCGCAATTCTGACTTTATAACTCGCAATTCTGACTTTATAACTCGCAATTCTGACTTTATAACTCGCAATTCTGACTTTATATCTCGCAATTCTGACTTTATATCTCGCAATTCTGACTTTATAACTCGCAATTCTGACTTTATAACTCGCAATTCTGACTTTATAACTCGCAATTCTGACTTTATATCTCGCAATTCTGACTTTATAACTCGCAATTCTGACTTTATAACTCGCAATTCTGACTTTATATCTCGCAATTCTGACTTTATATCTCGCAATTCTGACTTTATATCTCGCAATTCTGACTTTATAACTCGCAATTCTGACTTTATATCTCGCAATTCTGACTTTATAACTCGCAATTCTGACTTTATAACTCACAATTCTGACTTTATATCTCGCAATTCTGACTTTATAACTCGCAATTCTGACTTTATATGATGCAATTCTAACTTTATAACTCGCAATTCTGACTTTATAACTCGCAATTCTGACTTTATAACTCGCAATTCTGACTTTATAACTCGCAATTCTGACTTTATATCTCGCAATTCTGACTTTATAACTCGCAATTCTGACTTTATGTCTCGCAATTCTGACTTTATAACTCGCAATTCTGACTTTATAACTCGCAATTCTGACTTTATAACTCGCAATTCTGACTTTATAACTCGCAATTCTGACTTTATATCTCGCAATTCTGACTTTATAACTCGCAATTCTGACTTTATAACTCGCAATTCTGACTTTATATCTCGCAATTCTGACTTTATAACTCGCAATTCTGACTTTATAACTCGCATTTCTGACTTTATATCTCGCAATTCTGACTTTATATCTCGCAATTCTGACTTTATAACTCGCAATTCTGACTTTATATCTCGCAATTCTGACTTTATAACACTCAATTCTGACTTTATAACTCGCAATTCTGACTTTATATCTCGCAATTCTGACTTTATAACTCGCAATTCTGACTTTATATCTCACAATTCTGACTTTATAACGCACAATTCTGACTTTATATCTCGCAATTCTGACTTTATATCTCGCAATTCTGACTTTATATCTCGCAATTCTGACTTTATAACGCGCAATTCTGACTTTATAACTCACAATTCTGACTTTATAACTCGCAAATCTGACTTTATATCTCGCAATTCTGACTTTATATCTCACAATTCTGACTTTATATCTCGCAATTCTGACTTTATATCTCGCAATTCTGACTTTATATCTCGCAATTCTGACTTTATAACGCTCAATTCTGACTTTATATCTCGCAATTCTGACTTTATATCTCGCAATTCTGACTTTATATCTCGCAATTCTGACTTTATATCTCGCAATTCTGACTTTATATCTCGCAATTCTGACTTTATATCTCGCAAATCTGACTTTATGGGCCCTATAATACACCCGGCGCAATGCGACGCAAGGCGCAGCGCAAGTGTGTTTGCTAATTTGCGTCCGGCGCGTTCGCGTTTTCCCGTTCAGCGCCACGTCCTTAAATTAGTAAATGCATTTGCGGCAGTTAGTGCGCCCATGGGCGTGCTGGTCTAAAAAAGAGGTGTGTTCAGGCGCATTGCTATTTTAAGGAGCTGAAAATAGACTGCGCCATAGATCAACTCAAACCTGGTCTAAAGTCTAAAGTCAATGGCGCAATATTTTTTTGTTAGAGCGTGTTGGTAGAAACTGCGCCTCTGGGCAGTGCGCATTGACTTTGCTTATTACACACAGGGATACGCATCACACAAAAATTCTGACTTTATAACTCGCAATTCTGACTTTATATGATGCAATTCTAACTTTATAACTCGCAATTCTGACTTTTTAACTCGCAATTCTGACTATATAACTCGCAATTCTGACTTTATATGATGCAATTCTAACTTTATAACTCGCAATTCTGACTTTATAACTCACAATTCTGACTTTATATCTCGCAATTCTGACTTTATAACTCGCAATTCTGACTTTATAACTCGCAATTCTGACTTTATAACTCGCAATTCTGACTTTATATCTCGCAATTCTGACTTTATATCTCGCAATTCTGACTTTATAACTCGCAATTCTGACTTTATAACTCGCAATTCTGACTTTATAACTCGCAATTCTGACTTTATATCTCGCAATTCTGACTTTATAACTCGCAATTCTGACTTTATAACTCGCAATTCTGACTTTATATCTCGCAATTCTGACTTTATATCTCGCAATTCTGACTTTATATCTCGCAATTCTGACTTTATAACTCGCAATTCTGACTTTATATCTCGCAATTCTGACTTTATAACTCGCAATTCTGACTTTATAACTCACAATTCTGACTTTATATCTCGCAATTCTGACTTTATAACTCGCAATTCTGACTTTATATGATGCAATTCTAACTTTATAACTCGCAATTCTGACTTTATAACTCGCAATTCTGACTTTATAACTCGCAATTCTGACTTTATAACTCGCAATTCTGACTTTATATCTCGCAATTCTGACTTTATAACTCGCAATTCTGACTTTATGTCTCGCAATTCTGACTTTATAACTCGCAATTCTGACTTTATAACTCGCAATTCTGACTTTATAACTCGCAATTCTGACTTTATAACTCGCAATTCTGACTTTATATCTCGCAATTCTGACTTTATAACACTCAATTCTGACTTTATAACTCGCAATTCTGACTTTATATCTCGCAATTCTGACTTTATAACTCGCAATTCTGACTTTATAACTCACAATTCTGACTTTATAACGCACAATTCTGACTTTATATCTCGCAATTCTGACTTTATATCTCGCAATTCTGACTTTATATCTCGCAATTCTGACTTTATAACGCGCAATTCTGACTTTATAACTCACAATTCTGACTTTATAACTCGCAAATCTGACTTTATATCTCGCAATTCTGACTTTATATCTCACAATTCTGACTTTATAACTCGCAATTCTGACTTTATATCACACAATTCTGACTTTATAACTCACAATTCTGACTTTATAACTCGCAATTCTGACTTTATAACTCGCAATTCTGACTTTATATCACACAATTCTGACTTTATAACTCGCAATTCTGACTTTATATCACACAATTCTAACTTTATAACTCGCAATTCTGACTTTATTCTGACTTTATATCACACAATTCTGACTTTATATCTCGCAATTCTGACTTTATATCTCACAATTCTGACTTTATAACTCGCAATTCTGACTTTATATCACACAATTCTGACTTTATAACTCACAATTCTGACTTTATAACTCGCAATTCTGACTTTATAACTCGCAATTCTGACTTTATATCACACAATTCTGACTTTATAACTCGCAATTCTGACTTTATATCACACAATTCTAACTTTATAACTCGCAATTCTGACTTTATTCTGACTTTATATCACACAATTCTGACTTTATATCTCGCAATTCTGACTTTATATCACACAATTCTAACTTTATAACTCGCAATTCTGACTTTATTCTGACTTTATATCACACAATTCTGACTTTATAACTCGCAATTCTGACTTTATTCTGACTTTATATCACACAATTCTGACTTTATAACTCACAATTCTGACTTTATAAGTCGCAATTCTGACTTTATAACTCGCATTTCTGACTTTATATCACACAATTCTGACTTTATAACTCGCAATTCTGACTTTATATCACACAATTCTGACTTTATAACTCGCAATTCTGACTTTATATCACACAATTCTGACTTTATAACTCGCAATTCTGACTTTATATCACACAATTCTGACTTTATAACTCACAATTCTGACTTTATATCACACAATTCTGACTTTATAACTCGCAATTCTGACTTTATATCACACAATTCTGACTTTATAACTCGCAATTCTGACTTTATAACTCGCAATTCTGACTTTATATCTCGCAATTCTGACTTTATATCTCGCAATTCTGACTTTATAACTCGCAATTCTGACTTTATATCTCGCAATTCTGACTTTATAACTCGCAATTCTGACTTTATATGACGCAATTCTGACTTTATATGACGCAATTCTGACTTTATATCTTGCAATTCTGACTTTATATCTTGCAATTCTGACTTTATATCTCTCAATTCTGACTTTATATCTTGCAATTCTGACTTTATAACGCTCAATTCTGACTTTATATCTAGCAATTCTGACTTTATAACTCGCAATTCTGACTTTATATCTCACAATTCTGACTTTACAACTCGCAATTCTGACTTTATAACTCGCAATTCTGACTTTATATCTCGCAATTCTGACTTTATATCTCGCAATTCTGACTTTATAACTCGCAATACTGACTTTATATCTCGCAATTCTGACTTTATAACTCGCAATTCTGACTTTATAACTCGCAATTCTGACTTTATAACTCGCAATTCTGACTTTATATCTCGCAATTCTGACTTTATAACTCGCAATTCTGACTTTATATGACGCAATTCTGACTTTATATCTCGCAATTCTGACTTTATAACTCGCAATTCTGACTTTATATCTCGCAATTCTGACTTTATAACTCGCAATTCTGAATTTATATGATGCAATTCTGACTTTATAACGCTCAATTCTGACTTTATAACTCACAATTCTGACTTTATATCTCGCAATTCTGACTTTATAACGCGCAATTCTGACTTTATATCTCGCAATTCTGACTTTATAACACGCAATTCTGACTTTATAACTCACAATTCTGACTTTATAACTCACAATTCTGACTTTATATCTCGCAATTCTGACTTTATATCTCGCAATTCTGACTTTATATCTCGCAATTCTGACTTTATAACGCGCAATTCTGACTTTATAACTCTCAATTCTGACTTTATAACTCGCAATTCTGACTTTATATCTCGCAATTCTGACTTTATAACCCGCAATTCTGACTTTATATGACGCAATTCTGACTTTATATCTCGCAATTCTGACTTTATAACGCGCAATTCTGACTTTATAACTCACAATTCTGACTTTATAACTCGCAATTCTGACTTTATATCTCGCAATTCTGACTTTATAACTCGCAATTCTGACTTTATAACTCGCAATTCTGACTTTATTCTGACTTTATATTACAGAATTCTGACTTTATAACTCGCAATTCTGACTTTATAACTCGCAATTCTGACTTTATAACTCGCAATTCTGACTTTATATCTCGCAATTCTGACTTTATAACTCTCAATTCTGACTTTATAACTCGCAATTCTGACTTTATATCTCGCAATTCTGACTTTATATCTCGCAATTCTGACTTTATAATTCGCAAATCTGACTTTATAACTCGCAATTCTGACTTTATAACTCGCAATTCTGACTTTATATCTCACAATTCTGAATTTGTAACTCGCAATTCTGACTTTATATGATGCAACTCTGACGTTATAACTCACAATTCTGACTTTATAACTCGCAATTCTGACTTTATAACTCGCAATTCTGACTTTATAACTCACAATTCTGACTTTATATCTCGCAATTCTGACTTTATAACTCGTAATTCTGACTTTATGTCTCGCAATTCTGACTGTATAACTCGCAATTCTGACTTTATAACTCGCAATTCTGACTTTATAACTCGCAATTCTGACTTTATAACTCGCAATTCTGACTTTATATCTCGCAATTCTGACTTTATAACTCGCAATTCTGACTTTATAACTCGCAATTCTGACTTTATATCTCTCAATTCTGACTTTATAACTCGCAATTCTGTCTTTATATCTCGCAATTCTGACTTTATAACGCTCGCAATTCTGACTTTATATCTCGCAATTCTGACTTTATAACTCGCAATTCTGACTTTATATCTCACAATTCTGACTTTATATCTCGCAATTCTGACTTTATAACACTCAATTCTGACTTTATAACTCGCAATTCTGACTTTATATCTCGCAATTCTGACTTTATAACTCGCAATTCTGACTTTATATCTCACAATTCTGACTTTATATCTCACAATTCTGACTTTATATCTCGCAATTCTGACTTTATATCTCGCAATTCTGACTTTATATCTCGCAATTCTGACTTTATAACGCGCAATTCTGACTTTATAACTCACAATTCTGACTTTATAACTCGCAAATCTGACTTTATATCTCGCAATTCTGACTTTATATCTCACAATTCTGACTTTATAACTCGCAATTCTGACTTTATATCACACAATTCTGACTTTATAACTCACAATTCTGACTTTATAACTCGCAATTCTGACTTTATAACTCGCAATTCTGACTTTATATCACACAATTCTGACTTTATAACTCGCAATTCTGACTTTATATCACACAATTCTAACTTTATAACTCGCAATTCTGACTTTATTCTGACTTTATATCACACAATTCTGACTTTATATCTCGCAATTCTGACTTTATATCTCACAATTCTGACTTTATAACTCGCAATTCTGACTTTATATCACACAATTCTGACTTTATAACTCACAATTCTGACTTTATAACTCGCAATTCTGACTTTATAACTCGCAATTCTGACTTTATATCACACAATTCTGACTTTATAACTCGCAATTCTGACTTTATATCACACAATTCTAACTTTATAACTCGCAATTCTGACTTTATTCTGACTTTATATCACACAATTCTGACTTTATATCTCGCAATTCTGACTTTATATCACACAATTCTAACTTTATAACTCGCAATTCTGACTTTATTCTGACTTTATATCACACAATTCTGACTTTATAACTCGCAATTCTGACTTTATTCTGACTTTATATCACACAATTCTGACTTTATAACTCACAATTCTGACTTTATAAGTCGCAATTCTGACTTTATAACTCGCATTTCTGACTTTATATCACACAATTCTGACTTTATAACTCGCAATTCTGACTTTATATCACACAATTCTGACTTTATAACTCGCAATTCTGACTTTATATCACACAATTCTGACTTTATAACTCGCAATTCTGACTTTATATCACACAATTCTGACTTTATAACTCACAATTCTGACTTTATATCACACAATTCTGACTTTATAACTCGCAATTCTGACTTTATATCACACAATTCTGACTTTATAACTCGCAATTCTGACTTTATAACTCGCAATTCTGACTTTATATCTCGCAATTCTGACTTTATATCTCGCAATTCTGACTTTATAACTCGCAATTCTGACTTTATATCTCGCAATTCTGACTTTATAACTCGCAATTCTGACTTTATATGACGCAATTCTGACTTTATATGACGCAATTCTGACTTTATATCTTGCAATTCTGACTTTATATCTTGCAATTCTGACTTTATATCTCTCAATTCTGACTTTATATCTTGCAATTCTGACTTTATAACGCTCAATTCTGACTTTATATCTAGCAATTCTGACTTTATAACTCGCAATTCTGACTTTATATCTCACAATTCTGACTTTACAACTCGCAATTCTGACTTTATAACTCGCAATTCTGACTTTATATCTCGCAATTCTGACTTTATATCTCGCAATTCTGACTTTATAACTCGCAATACTGACTTTATATCTCGCAATTCTGACTTTATAACTCGCAATTCTGACTTTATAACTCGCAATTCTGACTTTATAACTCGCAATTCTGACTTTATATCTCGCAATTCTGACTTTATAACTCGCAATTCTGACTTTATATGACGCAATTCTGACTTTATATCTCGCAATTCTGACTTTATAACTCGCAATTCTGACTTTATATCTCGCAATTCTGACTTTATAACTCGCAATTCTGAATTTATATGATGCAATTCTGACTTTATAACGCTCAATTCTGACTTTATAACTCACAATTCTGACTTTATATCTCGCAATTCTGACTTTATAACGCGCAATTCTGACTTTATATCTCGCAATTCTGACTTTATAACACGCAATTCTGACTTTATAACTCACAATTCTGACTTTATAACTCACAATTCTGACTTTATATCTCGCAATTCTGACTTTATATCTCGCAATTCTGACTTTATATCTCGCAATTCTGACTTTATAACGCGCAATTCTGACTTTATAACTCTCAATTCTGACTTTATAACTCGCAATTCTGACTTTATATCTCGCAATTCTGACTTTATAACCCGCAATTCTGACTTTATATGACGCAATTCTGACTTTATATCTCGCAATTCTGACTTTATAACGCGCAATTCTGACTTTATAACTCACAATTCTGACTTTATAACTCGCAATTCTGACTTTATATCTCGCAATTCTGACTTTATAACTCGCAATTCTGACTTTATATCTCGCAATTCTGACTTTATTCTGACTTTATATTACAGAATTCTGACTTTATAACTCGCAATTCTGACTTTATAACTCGCAATTCTGACTTTATTCTGACTTTATATCACACAATTCTGACTTTATAACTCACAATTCTGACTTTATAAGTCGCAATTCTGACTTTATAACTCGCATTTCTGACTTTATATCACACAATTCTGACTTTATAACTCGCAATTCTGACTTTATATCACACAATTCTGACTTTATAACTCGCAATTCTGACTTTATATCACACAATTCTGACTTTATAACTCGCAATTCTGACTTTATATCACACAATTCTGACTTTATAACTCACAATTCTGACTTTATATCACACAATTCTGACTTTATAACTCGCAATTCTGACTTTATATCACACAATTCTGACTTTATAACTCGCAATTCTGACTTTATAACTCGCAATTCTGACTTTATATCTCGCAATTCTGACTTTATATCTCGCAATTCTGACTTTATAACTCGCAATTCTGACTTTATATCTCGCAATTCTGACTTTATAACTCGCAATTCTGACTTTATATGACGCAATTCTGACTTTATATGACGCAATTCTGACTTTATATCTTGCAATTCTGACTTTATATCTTGCAATTCTGACTTTATATCTCTCAATTCTGACTTTATATCTTGCAATTCTGACTTTATAACGCTCAATTCTGACTTTATATCTAGCAATTCTGACTTTATAACTCGCAATTCTGACTTTATATCTCACAATTCTGACTTTACAACTCGCAATTCTGACTTTATAACTCGCAATTCTGACTTTATATCTCGCAATTCTGACTTTATATCTCGCAATTCTGACTTTATAACTCGCAATTCTGACTTTATATCTCGCAATTCTGACTTTATAACTCGCAATTCTGACTTTATAACTCGCAATTCTGACTTTATAACTCGCAATTCTGACTTTATATCTCGCAATTCTGACTTTATATGACGCAATTCTGACTTTATATCTCGCAATTCTGACTTTATAACTCGCAATTCTGACTTTATAACTCGCAATTCTGACTTTATAACTCGCAATTCTGAATTTATATGATGCAATTCTGACTTTATAACGCTCAATTCTGACTTTATAACTCACAATTCTGACTTTATATCTCGCAATTCTGACTTTATAACGCGCAATTCTGACTTTATATCTCGCAATTCTGACTTTATAACACGCAATTCTGACTTTATAACTCACAATTCTGACTTTATAACTCACAATTCTGACTTTATATCTCGCAATTCTGACTTTATATCTCGCAATTCTGACTTTATATCTCGCAATTCTGACTTTATATCTCGCAATTCTGACTTTATAACGCGCAATTCTGACTTTATAACTCACAATTCTGACTTTATAACTCGCAATTCTGACTTTATATCTCGCAATTCTGACTTTATAACCCGCAATTCTGACTTTATATGACGCAATTCTGACTTTATAACTCGCAATTCTGACTTTATATCTCGCAATTCTGACTTTATTCTGACTTTATATTACAGAATTCTGACTTTATAACTCGCAATTCTGACTTTATAACTCGCAATTCTGACTTTATTCTGACTTTATATCACACAATTCTGACTTTATATCTCGCAATTCTGACTTTATAACTTGCAATTCTGACTTTATAACTCGCAATTCTGACTTTATAGCACACAATTCTGACTTTATAACTCGCAATTCTGACTTTATATCTCGCAATTCTGACTTTAAAACTCGCAATTCTGACTTTATAACTTGCAATTCTGACTTTTTAACTCGCAATTCTGACTTTATAACTCGCAATGCTGACTTTATAACTCGCAATTCTGACTTTAAAACTCGCAATTCTGACTTTATATCTCGCAATTTTGACTTTATAACTCGCAATTCTGACTTTATAACTCTCAGTTCAGACTTTATAACTCACAGTTACGACTTTTTATTTCACAATTCTGAGAAAAAAGTCAGAATATTGACTAATATTGACTAGAGTTGTAACAGTACTGGAATAATTTGGAAACACTGGTACCTCTGATATGAATCTATGAATAAAAGCTAATTCAAGAATCACTCTCAAACAAGAAACTCTGAAGAATTTGCTCTAACTCTATGCCATAATGTTTTGATCATGTTTTTTTCTCATCCGTTAGTGTCAGTGCAGATAAATTCATAATATTACTGATATATTAATTGATTTTGAATTGATTTGATAACATCAACATTCCACCTTGTGTTTCCCGGCAGACTGACAATAAACTGGATGTTGCTCTCTGATTGAAGCTTTTGATTTATACCTCTTCAACAGAGAGTAAAAACACACTATTGTGGTTCCAACCATTTCATTAAAGCACAAACAGATGCAAACAGAGCCACGGGTTTGCTCTGCTACTATGTCAGTAGTACCTGCCCTAGACCTCCACATGACTGGCGTTCTTTCTGCCCACCGTCAGCTTTCCATGGGTCAGCTGTCACTTTCAAAGTAGGACAACACTTGCCCTCCCTCACTTGCATCCTGAGCTCACGGGTCAGACCTCAACCTACGTGGAATGGGACACGAGGGTCTGTTGTTTCACACACGTCACATTCCCAGACCACTACAGTTGACAACACAAACTCAGTATTATTAGAGACCCCGTTAGACTGCAGACAAACACAGAAACACACAGTACGGCTGTGACAGCTAAGAAACAATCACACAGTTGCGAAGAACACTCGCTATGGTGTCAGCTGTCATTCCTGCTTCACTCACTCGCTGCCTTCAAGTCCTCCTGGGAAGCTCCTGCTTGAGGACGCAAATGTGTTTGGTTGGAAAAAATTAACATGAAATTGCAATTGCTTTCTCTTTTTTTCTTTCTCTTACTGTAAGGACAGCAATGAAATATAAGGTATTTTATTTACATTTATGTATTTGGCAGTTGATTTTATCCAAAGAAATTAGCATTTAACAAACTTTTGCAAATGCAAAATGCTTTTATCAATGGAGGCCTAAACCTGCATATATTAAAACTAAATATATAAATATAATAATATGAAAACAAATAAAGAAAACAATGTCTTGACAAAACCAATTTAATTTATTTTTAATTAAATTTAATTTTGAATTTATTTCCTTATTACTACTTTGTATTAGTTTTTCCTTTATTTATTCTTTTCTGTATGTATTTTTAAATTTATTTTTATTCTTTTTAATTTATTTCTTTATTTATTTTCATTTACTTTTATATTTATTTATTTATATGTTCATTTGTTTATATTTATGTATTTCCACATGTAAAATGAATGAATGAATGAATGAATTAATTAATTAATTAATTAATGAATAAATAAAAAGTTAAAAAGAATTTAAAAAATATAAAAATAACACAGCATACAATGAATTAGTGGAAAAAGTAATTCAAAAATGAATTCAGGATTAAATTGAATTTAATATTTGTTTTATAAAGTAATTTCTTTATTGTCCTATTACTACATTTATTTTTTTATCTATCTGTTTATTTATTTATTTTTTTAATTCTGCAGGTTTGCATATGCATCCAAAGCGAACAATAGCAATTCATTAATATTCATTTCATACAAGGCCAGTTTTATTAAACAACTAGATTCGGAAGCAAGCTAGAGAAGAGTTTCAACACAGATTTAATCATTATTGTACTACTATTTTTGTGTTTACATGCCTGTACATAAAAAAAAAAAAATGTAATTAATGATCAATAGTGCAATAGTGACATTTGATTAATCCAAACGAACAGTGCTTAGTATCTGAACTGAGCTGCTGCCTCATCCGCTGCTGTTTTCACGCTGTTCTCCTTTAAGATCAGCTCACTCGTTCTTATTCTCATTAAGTGTCTCATTGCACTGCCACACATTCAATTTCACTCCAAAGAGGTCACAGCACTTTCAGGTTCTTCTGTTTGTCTCTCTCTAAGGCTCATATGTGGCACATGTTTTTGCAGTTTTACTTTATTTCTAGCTCTCCTTTGCCACCCTCATGAATATCATGTTCAGAATTAAAATTGGTTCTTGGGTATATATAACACTACAGTTCACGAGTTCGGTACAGTTCACACTACAGTTCACGGGGTCGGTAAGATTATTTAATTATTTATTTATTTGATCAAAAATACAGTAAAAATGTTGAAATATTTTTACAATTTAAAATAGCTGAATAAATAGTAAAGTGTAATTTATTCCTGTGATCAAAGCTGAATTTTCAGCATCATTACTCCAGTCTTCAGTGTCACATGATCCTTCAGAAATCACTATAATATGCTGATTTGCTGCTCAAGAAACATCTATATATAATTACTCTTATATACAGTATAAGTTATTGTGTATATATTATATACACATTTATATAATATATAAGAGAAGACTGTATATACTATAGACCTATATACAATATATAATATATATTATATAAGACTAAATATATGTAATGTATATAAGTCATTATATATACATACTAAATACTGTATATACAGTAAATACTATATATATAGAAATACTATATGACTATACATATGAGAAGATTATATATTATATATAAGTGTATATATGTGTGTTTATATGAGTCATTATATAGATATACATACTATATACTGTATATTATACATAAGAGAATATATATCCTATAGACTTATATACTATACTATATAAGACTATATATATGTATAATGTATGACAGAAGATTATATATACTATAGACTTATATACCATACTATATAAGATATACTATATAAGAAGACTATATAAGTGTATATATGTGTGTTTATATATATATATATATATATATATATATATATGAGTCATTATATAGCTATACATACAATAAACTGTATATTATACATAAGAGAAGAATATATATACTATAGACTTATATACTATACTATATAAGATATACTATATAGGAAGACTATATAGTATATAGTATATAGTATGGTATGTAAGTCTATAGTATATATAATCTTCTCTTATACATTATACATATATATATATATATATGTATAATGTATAAGAGAAGATTATATATACTATAGACTTACATACCATACTATATTAGATGTACTGTATAAGAAGACTATATATATAAGTATTTATATATATAAGAGAATATATCAACTATAGACGTATATACTATATAAGACTATATATATATATATATATATATATACGGTACATATATGAGTCATTATATATATAGACTGTGTATATATAATCTTCTTATATATTATATCTTATATAGCATATATATATAGTATATCTAATAATGATTCTTAAAGCCAGATAGTGTTGTTTGAACATCCCCAAATAATTTTATGTATGCACTTTTATACATTCTGGGTATTGTGCTCTATTTCTGTTTTTGCTCCACAGAAGGAAGTAAGTCATCTGAGTCTGGAACAACATGAGGGTGAGTAAACGACGACAGAAGTTTCATTTGTGGATGAACTATCTCTTTAACTTTCACAGCCACACATGCGCTCGACTGCAGCTACTCTATTCCCCTTTTCCTGAGGGCATTATCTTCCTGTAATGTGATAAAGAAGAATACAACTCACTTGTACGGCTATTTGTTATTGTCTTCATTAAATGATGGCCTGTGAATCACCGTAATGGCCTGTGTGATTTCCTCCGGCTCTGGAGGCTAAAGAAAAATGTGGCTTGTGTGAACTCCTGAGACAATTTACCAAGTTTATTTGTCATTTACTAACTAAAAATCACATTATCAGTCAAACGGAATGATATTAACATGAGGATATTCTTACCGTTCTACCAAAGCAAGCAGGCACACGTGTAATAAAAACCGTCCTGACCATCAATCCCAATTTTCATAGCTTCATCCTGAAATTATCACTTTAATCATTTTTGGATTGATTTTCTTGTTTTCCCAAGTCCGGCTTCAGCACAGGGAGAGCGTCGGACTGCCGCGACCCACTTAGATTAATCTTATTTGAGCTTTGCCTTCAACACCATGTCACTTTCTGCATCCCGTGAACCAAACAGCACTGTAATTATTCTCATTGGTTGAGTAAAGAAATGGGATGCTCTGTCCCTCCACCTGTCTGTCTGTTTTATTTGCACCAGTCTGAAAAGACCTGACGTGCTCAATGCATAGATTTCTAAGAACAACTACTAAACAAAGAGAGCTTTGAAAACATACTAAATGAATCCTATTGCTTTTAATGACTCTGTATGAATGAACACCGTGCAAACAGACTCTTCCTTATTGCTTCTTTCTCCTGCTCACGCAAACATACGAACGGACAAACACAAACACGTGTGCGTACATCATTGCACTATTTTTGTCAAAGTTGGTATCAGTGTCTGCCAGGCTAAAGCCCTCAAGCTTTGTTTAAAATGGGACAGCAGTAACATGCTATTGGATTGTAACAGAACTAAAAGTATGATGGTTGGGTTTTCCTTTGAGCTTTGGCCAACATCGCACCCGACGCTTGCCAGAATCAATGTGTGTGTGATTCTGAATGCATCTGAAATGTTTGCCAATAATAGCTCGACACAAAAGATCATCCGAAACCAATCTGCGGAGGTCAGTGCATAAAGGGTTCTTCCAAATTCACAGAAATTCTCCATTCTGTAACTTTTGTGTCTCTGTGATTATGATGATAATGATGATACTGCCATTTAAAAAATGTTACTTTAAATGATACAAGTGTGACAATCAGATGCTTTCAAAGTAAGTCCTGTACACATGCATAAGTGAAGGTCACATTTTGACACAAAAATATTATATTTTGCATTAAAGAGGCCCTTTTACAAAGTCTTGATGTTGTTTTTGTCTCTACTAGATTGAATGTAGATTATTTTCCTCATTGTTGCAGCTCCTCTCTTCCCAGTCTATCAGTAACGCTCTGTTTAGTTCCTGTCTCTATGAAGCCCCTCCTTCTGAAAAGCACAATGTGCTCTGATTGGTCGAATGGAGCAGTGTGTTGTGATTGGTGTTTGGGAAATGCCCCACCCCTTACCATAACACACTACTAACTAACTCAACCAAGCCCCGCCCCTTTATTTTGCATATATGCCTTGGGCGGGAATTATTTAAATGAGGAATATTGTGATGTTACTTTTTTATTTTTTTATCACAATTAAGCACATTTTTGTGTCTAAAATTTTCTTTAATGTTCATTCTTAATGCTGCTTCTCAAAGATTTTTTAATATATTTTTATGGATTAAAACTGGAAACAGAAAGTATTGCCAAAATAAGTTAAGAAAATATTATTACCACAATTTAAGAGATTCTGTAAAACAACACTCTAAAAAATGCTGGGTCAAAAACAACCCAAGTTGGGTTGAAAATGGACAAACCCAGTGATTGGGTTGTTTTAACCCAGCGGTTGGGTTAAATGTTTGCCTAACATGCTGGGTAGTTTTATTTAACTCAACTATTGTTTAAAAATTACTGTATGTCTGGATTAAAATGAACCCAAAATAGGTTGGAAATCAGACACATAATCACTAGAGGCAACAATAATAATCAAAAGGTGAACATTTGTTATGTTTATTGTTATTAATTAAACATATTAATAAATGTCCATTTATTAAACATATTAATAAACATTAATCATTTTAAAGCAGCCATACAGTATTTTTTAAACAATATTTGGGTTAAATAAAACTGCCCAGCATGTAGGGCAAACATTTAACCCAATTGCTGGGTTTGTCCATTTTCAACCCAACTTGGGTTGTTTTTGACCCAGCATTTTTTAGAGTGAATGACAATCTTTGGTTAAACCAGTATTAAATCAAGGCAATATAACAATATTGCCATAATACATTTTTATATAATTAACTAGAAATTATTACTATTTCTAAAAAATGCTGGGTTAAAAACAACCCAAGTTGGGTTAAATATGGACAACCCCAGCAGTTGGGTTAAGTTAGTTTTGGGTTAGTTTTATTTAACTCAACTATTGTTTAAAATTACTTGCTTAAAATGAACCCAAAATAGGTTGGAAATGAACATTTATTAATATGTTTAATGAATAATAATTAAACAATAAATATTTCTTAAATTGCTTATTAACAAATGTTAACCTTTTGATTATTATTGTTGCCTCTAGTAATTATGTGATTTAATTTCCAACCTATTTTGGGTTCATTTTAAGCCAGACATATAGTCATTTTTCATCAATAGTTGAGTTAAATAAAACTACCCAGCATGTTGAGCAAACATTTAACCCAACTGCTGGGTTTGTCCATTTTTAACCCAGTTTGGGTTGTTTTTAACCCAGCATTTTTAGAGCGTATTAATACAATTTAAGAGATTCTGTAATACAATGATTATTTTTGGTTAAACCAGTATACAATCGCCTTGATTATTAATTTAAATCATTACTGACACAATTTAAGTGATGCACCATTATTTTTCTGCATCACAGTAAAGAGAATTAGTTTTTTAATGAGATTCTTGCATTACAGTCATGAAAATAATGTCACACGGGAAAAATTCTGACTGGTCCTGCATCGTCATGACAGATTCTGTGAATCTGACCCGCATGGGGTCATCTGTGATGGTATATCTGCCACAAATAGTCATTAGAGTTTCAGATTTTCATTCTGAAATCACTGGAACGGGACTGAGGGCCTGCGCCGCATATGTCCTGTCGCCCACTTCATGACTATACACATTAAACAGCAGCCGGGTTCTCGCTTTATGAAACATGAATCACACATGGGTTAAGTTCCAGTTACACAGATGATCGCATTATGCAGTCTGTGCATTACGCTAATGGCTCGCTGCATTTTCTCCAAAGACAGCGCAGGAAGAGCCTATTAAAGACGGACCGGGGTTCAGCGTACAGTACGCCGTTTCACCTCAGTTTGGTGTGACACCAGCCATGATAAGACATCTGACACCTGACACGCAGAAACCCCCAAATTACAACCTTGTAACGGTGATTTATCTGGAGCAAAGCTGCAAATCTTTTATGCCAAAGAGCAGCGTGAACCTTTTTCCTCGAGTTCACCGCTAAGAAATGCTGGTTCAAGGACAAGTTAAACCAGCAGCTCAAGTGTCGTTTTGATGGAGATACTTTCTATCAATGAAGATTTCATATTTCACCCCAAAATCAGAAAATAAGAAGGGGTTTAATAGCACATTTAATCCTAAAATGTACTCATTACTCATCCTAAAATTCAGAATAAATTCAAATAAGCTCAGCATTATATATCTTTACAATAAGTTTCATTAGTTTACTCTATAAGCTATCATACTTAGTTCATGTTAATTTTCACATTTACTAATACATTATACAAATCAAAAGTTGTGTCTGTTAATATTATTAAATGAACCTGAGCTGACAGTTGTATTTTTATAGACTAGTGTTAACAAAAAATAAATGCATTGCACACTGTTCATATTAATGCATTAACCAATGTAAACTAATGTAATGTATTAAGATTTTTTTAAAAATCCATAATTATGGGACTATTGTCATGAAAATAATGTCATGTCAAAAATCCTAAAGCAGGCTTTATTTAATGCTTCATCAAACTACAAATTATTTCGGTTACACTTTATTTTAAGGTGTCCTTACAATATAATTATACATTTAAGTACTGCAGTTCATCTATAGTATCATCCTATAGTAGGTTTAGGATTAGGTTTAGGGTTAGTTGCATGTAATTATGCATAATTTATAGTTAGTAACTACACGTAACGTGTAACAATGACACTGTAAAATAAAGTGTTAGCATTATTTCAAATGACACAACAATTGTGCTGCAGTAAGTACAGCTGCCCTTATAGCTTTAATGGGTCAAGGGTCACAATTGCCTGAATGACACAAGTGCTTTGACCTCTTGTAAAAGGGTCTGTTTACAGTTCTGAACTGTTTGACTGACTAAACAGGTCAAGTGACTAGATTTTATTGTAACTAGGTTTAGTTTTAACAAGATTTTTGAACATTTTAAACTGGGAGCAATGATAAGAATGTATTATTTCAGAATATATATAGTCTAGTATATATAATATATACTGTCAGGTGGAAACCATTGGTCACCCTTTGCATCTGTCTGTGGGTTTTGCAAATATTTAACCAGTTAAAGATATCTAAAAAACTCCTTTGGCTTCTCAAACTGTCAATCAAACCTCATAACCCCACCCACCTCTATTGTGACTGAAGTTCCAAATGCAGTTTTGAACGTCTCTGCTTGTTTGCAATGCAATGGTAAATAAAGAACTGGTTCTTTGAATAAGTACAGTGTTTTCTTTACTCAAGAAACACTGTTTATATATAAAGGCTGATGTTTTATGTATTTGAGGAGGAGAGAAGAGTGTCTTAGTCGAGTCACGGCCAATACTGTCTTAAATAGCTTGCGCGAAGCACTTCGTGAGATTTTGCCCAAATGACAGATGAAATTGAGCGCCCCCATATAGCTACAGTAAACTTAATAACCTGTGAGTTAATGAAAATGTAATGTGATGCACTTACTGCCTCAGCTGTGGCCGTTCTAATGACGGATAAAACACGTAAGTATGAAATTCTCTGGTCAAAAACCTCGATTTGAGCTTGATTTTGGTAAAATTTTAATAATATAATGACACATGCCAAATGTCTGACCATATAAAAAGCCACAATATCAACTTTGACAACATGGTGTTTCATTATTATTAAAAATGCAATGTTTTTTCCATTTCCTGAAAAGTAACATTTCAGAGGTTTCGGCCCAACATCATATGTATATTGGCAAAAAAAAAAGGCAAACTACAGCTGCATATATATCCTGACATATATTTTGTATATCTCAAGGCATTTTGAGGTGAAATATGACACAAGCAGGAGTTTTCCTGAGATTCACTGAGTTTCTGCAGACTGTTTAGATCCAGCTCAATCCGTCTGAAGTGTGATTCTGACCTGAGCAGCAAAGCACTGGAACGACCTAATCAATGAAAGGGGTTTTACAGCAGGTCCACATTCCCTTGAGGATTCATTCAAAGCCCAGATTAGTGGGCGGCCATTCGCTAATGTGGGTTTTTTCCCTCGGTAAGCATGGATACAAACAGTCCAGCAACTAAACTTAAACCGGGTTACAAATCCCTGGACACCGCAGGTCATTTTCAGAGAAGGTGGGCATCAAGGTTACTCATCAAGTGTCTGTTTTGTGATGACACAAACAAATGACACAACAATTACACTGCGGTAGGTGCACAGCTGTCCTTGGAGCTTCAATACGGGTCACTTTAATGGGTCATTTGTTGACCGGCCAAGGGGCAAAGGTCACAATGGTCTAAATGACACAACAAGTGTTTTGACCACTAGGAAAAGGGTCTGTTTACAGTTCTGTTTGACCCTCTAAATAGGTCAAATGACCAGATTTTATTGTAACTAAATTAAATTTTAACAAGATTTTTGAACATGTTGAACTGGGAGCAATGATCAGAATGTTTACTTCAAAATACAAAATAGAAATATGTGTGTGTTTGTGTGTGTGTATATGTCTCATTAGTTAGTGTGTTAACATGAACTAACAGTCAGCAATGCATGTTTTACAACATTTATTAATCTTTGTTAATGTTCGTTAATACAAATCCAGTTCTTCATTGTTTGTTCACAATGCATTAACTAATATTAACAAATACAACTTTTGATTTTAAAAATGTATTAGTAAATGTTGAAATGAAAATGAACTAATATTAATAAATATAATATAATATAATAATACAAGTATTGTTCATTCTTATTCAATGTTGGCTAATATAGTTAACTAATGTTAATAAAATGAAACCTTAATGTAATGTAAAGTGTTACCATGTTAACATATCAAACTGCTTAAAATATTTTTATACGGTACTATTTTCTCCTACATATATATGCATAGAAAGAATATAAAACTATATATATGCACATATATACACACAATAAATTTTCATATATATATATATATATATATATATATATATATATATATATATATCTTGAATTGTGTGATTAAAATATATATAAGCTATAATAAAATTATTATTTTTTTCAAAAGGCTGAAAATGCTATATATATATTAACATATAAATGAAAATGTACATATGCTTAGAAAAAATACAAACTATATATGCACATTTATTCTAGATATATATATGAAAATGTATTTTGTAACTAAAATATAAATTAGTTACATTAAAATTATAAATATATATATATATATATATATATATATATATATATATTTTTTTTTTTTTTTTAAAGGCTGAATATGTGTGTATTTATATATTTTTTTCTTCTTTTTTTTCAAAAGACTGAAAATGTTTAAATATAGATATTTTTTAGCCATGTTGCATAGTCCTATCCTCGGAGTAAAGTGCATCATCTTGTCACTTATCCATTAATTGCTCCAGCTCTGTATTTCCCCTGTACAGGATCTTCTGCTGCTAATCCATTTTCAGCTCCGGGGGAAGAAGAAAGATCTGCTGACAGCTTACACAACCTCCCCGACCCCCAGCAGCTGATAACTGTTTATCATGAGGTCAAACGAGCAGCGGTGGCAGTGTAGACCAACAGCGGTGCTAATGTATAGTTTCAAGCATGCGTCCCATTAATGGCTTCACTCTGAGCTGATCTAATGACAGACCTGTTAAATTTGGCTCAGTGACAGACAAAAACTCTCCCCCAGTGTGCTGGAGCTCTCGGAGATCCAGGTTCGGTAACTCGGCCAAATTATGTCAACATGAAACATTGCTTGTCATTGTTTTCATAATAGTGGAATAAAGTGGACGTATTGAAGTCAAGCTGGGTTATGGAAGACACAAAATATGAAACAGTGTGCATCTACACAGGGGACAGAAACTGTCTCAGATTGCTTAGATGAGAATAGATGAGGCCATAGGCCACTTGTCACAAATAAATTATGAGTGGCAAAACAAATAATGATTCCAAGGTCAGCGCTGCTGCTACAGCCACACAACGTCCACGATCACTGCTTCTCGAAATCAAGACATCGAGACCAATTAAACAAGCCTACTATGTTTTGCTTGCTTTAAAGGATTAGTTCACTTTCAAATTAAAATTTCCTGATAATTTACTCACCTCCATGTCATCCAAGTCTTTCTTTCTTCAGTCGAAAAGAAATGAAGGTTTTTGATGAAAAAATTCCAGGATTATTCTCCATATAATGGACTTCAATGGACCCCAAACGATTGAAGGTCAAAATTACAGTTTCAGTGCAGCTTCAAGGAGCTTTAAACGATCCCAGACGAGGAATAAGAGTCTTACCTAGAGAAACCATAGCTCATTTTCTAAAAAAAAAAAAATTACAAATGTATACATTTTAACCATAAATGCTCATCTTGAACTAGCTCTCTTCTTCTTCTTCTCTATTTGAATTCCAGCAGTGTAGACACTGCTAAGTGTATTACTGCCCTCCACAGGTCAAAGTTTGAACTAAATTGTCATATTCAATATGCTAGAGTAAGTATATAACAATTAGTTCAAACTTTGACCTGTGGAGAGCATTAATACACTTAGCAGAGTCTACACTGCTGGAATTCAAATAGAGAAGAAGAAGAAGAAGAGAGCTAGTTCAAGATGAGCATTTATGGTTAAAATGTATACATTTTTATTTTTATTTTTTTTAGAAAATGAGTGATGGTTTCTCTAGATAAGACTCTTATTCCTCATCTGGGATCATGTAGAGCTGCACTGAAACATTTGGCATTTGGACCTTCAACCGTTTGGAGTCCATTGAAGTCCACTATATGGAGAAAAATCCTGGAATGTTTTCATCAAAAACCTTCATTTCTTTTCGACTAAATAAATAAACACATGAACATCTTGGATGACATGGGGGTGAGTAAATTATCAGGAAATTTTCATTTGAAAGTGAACTAATCCTTTAAAGAGTTCCTGATCAATTATATTAGCAATAGTGTTTTTAATCACAGTCAGTCTCAGCCAATCAGAACAAGATCCCCAGAGATCATACATCACCGATCGACAATATGACAGATGACTCCCAGTTTGTCATAATTAGAGTGATGTGGCATGAGTAATGATTCTCAACACGGCCTTTGAATAAATGCAAATAACTATTATATCACTGAGAATTATCACATCATTGCTGTCTGTTACGATCACTTCCTGTTTATTCATCCCAGCTCACACACACACAAACACACACACACACACACACACACACACACACAAGACTTTGATAACATTATTCAAAAAGTATTACATTATGTTGACATACTATAGTAAGTATATTTATAGTGTTTTTGAACCATACTATAGTAAATTGTAGTATACTGTATATATTATAGTATTTACAACACTTTGTTAATGAATGCTACCGCATAGTTAACTGATAAACTAATACTGTAGTTTTTACTACAGTAAACTGTAGTGTATTGCAGTATAGTTGTAGAAAACTTAGTACAGTATTGGGTGAAGTAATTTGTTTATATTACTAGTTGTTATATTACCACAGCAACTAGAAATACCACAACAAATCAGTCCAAGTACTTTCCTATAGTATGGTTCAAAAACACTAAAGTATTTTTACTACAGTGATATTTAATATTGCTACGGAAATAATCAGGGGTTATTCATGATCTTTTGTAATTTTGTTAATGCTTTTACACTTAAATTTCCTTTTAATGTTCGATGGTATAAGGGTGAGTAGAATAATGTCATCTCATTGTACCCACCCACGTGAAAAAATAGGCTACTATAGTAATTTATAGTGTTTTTGAACCATACTATAGTAAATTGTAGTATACACTGTATATATTACAGTATTTACAACACTTTGTTAATGAATGCTACTGTAGCATTAACTATAGTGAACTGATCAACTGTAATAAATACTGTAGTTTTTACTACAGTAAACTGTAGTGTTTTGTAGTATAATATAACTTATAGTTGTAGAAAACTTGTTTGTTTATATTTCTAGTTGTTAGCCTATATTACCACAGCAACTACAACAAATTAATTCAAAAGTATGGTTCAAATCACTAGTAGGCTATTTTTCATGTAGATCAGGGAATAGATCCATACAGTAACATATACCTTTGATTATTTATAATAATCATTCGTTTGACCTAAATTGCATTAAGTATGTAATTACGATTGTAGATTAGCAATATTTCGTGGTCAGCGATGTTGTTGTTTAGTTTTACTGCACAACATCGACACGATTTCACTTTTTATCGACACGAATTCATGTTTTAGTCTCTTACTTGTACTGTTAGTCGAATTAAACATATAAATGGGTGTCGTGGGAGATTTTTTTACCTCAGTGTGTTTTCAGCACCTTGGACAAGAGCGCGAAGATTTCGCGCGCTGGTGAAAAAGGCGCGTTTTTGACCTTTAAATACACCAAGGAGCGTTTTCTTCTTAACGTTATTTTTTTATTTTAAATTATTTTATTTTAATTTTTAAATTAAAATTAGGAACTTACTACTTTTTACTACTTTTAGTTTAACTACTTCACTGTAGTCTTAAAAACAGAATCGCGCATAGGCGCGAGACGCTAAAAAAAAAGCGACATTCACACACCTGTTCATGTTCCTGTAAACACACACACACACACGAGCTGACAGCGAACAGAAATCGGATCTGATGTGATTAAGACGAGCGCTCTATTGTGTTAAAATATAATGTCTTTAAATTGCGTCATTAGAAATCAACAAAATCACAAACATCCTTAAATATCCACCTTTTCCCCTAATATACTTTTAATAAAACTATACATTTACAGAATGTTGTCATTAAACAAAACCAGACGCAACAACTAATTCCCATTAAAATCTGATTTGTCGCGTCGCGTTGTCTTTGATATTTAGATAATTTGATCATCTAAAGCTGATTTGACACAATAAATAAAGGTGACTTGACTTGACATCCAATGAATCGCGATCGATGAATAATAAAACTTTTTTTGCATTCATGCATAAATGTCTGTATCAAAATATATATAATAAAAGGCGACCACTTACATGTGAAACTTCGCTTGTGAAAGTCTTCACACATTTCCTCTGATCAACAGAAAGAGCCACAGGAAAGCCATGACGAAAATCCCCAGCATGCAAAATCAAGTTGCGCATTTAATGTTCCAAGTTCAGTGTGAAGTGAATCCAAAGAGCATTAAATTCCCTCTTCACCTCATCCATTGATCCTCAGTTCCCAGTGAACACACAGAGGCTCATGAAGTGTTGGAAAAGCAGAGCTGATTCTCCTGTATGTTGATGTGCTTCACAGTCTGAACTGATCTGAGAGCAGCAGCAGCAGCAGCAGCAGCAGTTCAGATGTTCAGATGTTCCGCCTCCTCCACGAACACCATCTGCTTCTACCGCTTTACACAGTTTGTTTGGCCAAAAAGTGAATAAAGTGCATCATGTTTTGTCATATGGGTTGCTTTGGGTTTCGTAATGTAGGCTGGAGGGAAGAACAGATGCGTGTTGAGTTCAGGATTTGGGTGTTAAAGCTAAAAATTATTTGCACGAGAATGCATTCTGTATTAAATGTAGGAAAATGCATCCACCATGCATTGTGTATTAAATGATTTATCTCACGCATATGGACTGGAGATGGAGATACTTGTCGAATATGTAAATAAATATGTGATTATTAATGAAGTTTGCTCACCTGAGAGGAGTGTGAATGATGTGGAATATGAGTTTGTATCTCCATCTATTGGTCAGAGAGAGTCTCGCAGGACACTTGTGTTTCTCAAATCCACTGAGTGATCTTGTGCATGCTGTTTATTTCGAATATAAGATTAATAAAAGAATTAATAGTTGAAATACTCAGTGTTGAGATGTGAGTTTTATTGACTATAAACGGGCAGTTCTTTGCGTTCGACTGCGCTGCAATACTTCCCATATCTGCCACATAAGGAGAAAAAACATCATAATTATGACCTAAAAGTCGAAGTTTTTTTGTAATAACATGAAAAGTCAAAATGATGACTTAGTATGTCATTTTGTCACCTTTTGTCTTTTTTTTTTTTTTTTTGTCAGATTAGATTTTTATTAGATTAAAAATCGAAATTAGGATTTAGTATGTCATTATTATGACTTTTTTGTCATAATATTGATTTTTTAATCTCATAAATTAGATTTTCATTACATAAAAGAGTCAAAATGTTGGCTAAGTATGTCATTATAGTGACTTTTTGCCATAATTTCGATTTTTTTAATCTTAAAAATTAGATTTTCATGGCATAAAAGAGTCAAAATTTTGACTTAGTAAGTCATCAATATGACTTTTTTGCCATAATTTAAATTTTTTTATCTCATAAATTAGATTTTCATGGCATAAAAGAGTCAACATTTTGACTTAGTAAGTCATCATTATGATTTTTTGCCATAATTTTTTTTATGACAAAGTCGAAATGCAAAATGTTGACTTAGTATGTCATCTTTATGAATTTTTTCATAATTTCGACTTTTTAATCTCATACATTTTGATTTTTTATGACATAAAAAAGTCAAAACTAGAACTTAGTATTGACTTTTTGTCATAATTTCGACTTTTTAATCACAAATTAACTTTTGTATGACATAAAAAGCCAAAATTATGACTTTAATAGTATGTCATTATTAGGCTATGACTTTTTTTGTCATAGTTTTGATTGTCTAATCTCATAAATTTGATTTTATGGCATAAAAAGCTAAACTTATGACTTAGTATATCATTATTATGACTTTTTGTCATAATTTCTATTTTTTAATCTCATACATTTTTATTTGATTTTATATGACATAAAAAGTCAAAATTAGGACTGAGTATGTCGTTACTGACTTTTTGTCATAATTTCTACTTTTTAATCATAAATTAGGTTTTAATGACATTAAAAGTCAATATTATGACATAGTATGTCACATGACCTTATTGTCATAAATGTGACTTGTTATATCATAATTATGATACTATTTTTATTTTATTTTTATGATAAATATTTTTGTCTTATGTGGCGAAAATGGGCTTTTATAGTTCATCTATGTAAACATGTTAAAAGATGATCACCTTTTATTAAATCAAATTTTATTGCGTTTTCCCCATACCACTGCCCTACATCTTGCGTTTTTATGTATTTATTTTTTAAACAAAGGAAAACATGAATGTTTCCAATACTATATTATGATATAACATCAAATTAAGAATCACTGTGAATGTTCTGGCATTTATTTATATTTTTTTTACTACATCACGCTCCCGCCTCGAGCGCGCGCCGCGCTGGCGGCTCTTCTTGGCGTGACGGAAGTGGCGTCACGGCGTCAACATGTAAGATGGCGACGCATCACAGGCAGAATGCAGCGGGGCGCAGGAAAGTGCAGGTGAATGTTTCACACTCGCGTGTGTGCTTGTGCTGTGCGTGTGCTGTTTGTGCGATGATAGCAGTGTTCAGGCTGTAGATCGCTGTTGTAGCGGCTGATTTAAACGCGGATGTGAGGATTTGTGTGGCGCAGAGGGAGGTGGAGGCCAGGCTGTGTCTCAAAATCTAGTGTGCTGCCTATCAGACTGCAATTTTGGGGGCGTTTTGAGTCAAGTGTCTAAGAATGCTGCATACTAAGTGTGTATGGACTGCTTGCTGCAACCCATGATGATATGAACTCGATGTGTCGGGGTTTAAATAATCATTATGGTCTGAAAATGGAAATATTTAGCCAGATTTCAGATTCTAAAAGGTCACGTCATGTCCTGACAATAATAATCCTTTCATACATTAACATAGGGGCATATGCATACTAACCACATGACCACATAAGCGCATAGCACACTGGACATATATAGTCACGTGGTTACCATTCATATGCCCATAAGCATACAAATCAACACATTCATAAAGAACATATGTACCTCTGATGTCATATTATGAGCATGAATATCACTATATTTTACATTTGTTTGTCATGAAGGTGTTTTATGCTTTGCAAACAAAACATTAGTTTTATTTTATTATCATGTGATATATAAATTAAGTAGAAAAAAAAGGATATAAAATGACCTCAAGTCTTGTCTTAAGTGTAATTTTCAGATGGCATGTATAGGCTGTATTATATATTCACGTGCCCTCATTTGAACGCATTATCATCACGCTCACCTTTTATTTATATATTTTGCCTCAGTCTTGCGCTTTTGTAACTACTTTATATAAAGTTAATTTTGTAAGAACAGAAAAATTTGGGATAATATGCATCTTATGAAACAAGATTGATATTAACATGAAATTATAGTAATACTAGATCTATATTTAACTATATTGAATCGTAAGTGACTCTAAAACAGTGTATTAAGAGCACTTTTGATTTATTGTACCATGACTACTGAAAATGTGTACTATATAATAGGGCTTATTTTTGGTCTTTTGAAATCACAATTACACTTATTGTTGGGCGATATTATCAAAGTCTTATTTCATGATATGAGTCATTTTAAATATCAGAGAAATTTCACAATTATCAATTCTTAAGCAAAAACTAATACTAGGTAAACTAATATAAGAAAAAGTCCTAAAAAAAATTAAGACAAGTAAACAGTCAGTAATACAATAAGAACAAAGAAACTAACAAATCACATTTTGAAAGTAACTTGATGCTTTAAATAACAATAGTATCGATTACATCTTCACACCAGTAGGTGGCGACAAGTGACTGTTAAATTTATTTGTCACTAAATCATTTATTCAAGACATTTGTTCAAAAATGCCGATTCATCCAGTAATGAAACAAGTCTTTATGAGTGAGTCGCTGAATCATTCACTCAACCCAATTTTTTATTTATTTATTTATTTTTACATAAATCATTTAAATTTAACATTTTATAAAGACTGCAGCAATTAACATGTTGTCAGAACATCTAGTAAATTTTAGAGGTGTAAGAAAATATCGATACACGTGAATATTGCGATATTATGTTTGGCGATACTATATCGATTCTCTAAAACACTGTATTGATATTAATTTATTTAATTATTTATTTACTTAATACTTACATCCAAGATCCGTGGTTTTGTGTTCGGTTTAAACCACAGACTGTATAAAACCCAACCAAATTTCAGCGTTATCTCAGAACGTAAACTGACGCGTAGCCGGAGATGCGCATGGTGCATTGCTAGCATTAGCATTAGCAAACCCAGCTCACAAGATGCTCAAGGCTCCATTTAAATAGATTAGACTGCTTTAAAGCAAGCAGCTTTACAGTATTACATATAAAAGACATTCAGTCATGAAATGGACTATGCACTAGTTGTTAAATTGTTTAGAAATTAAAAACTAATATAGCCTACTGTGAACCTTTAAAACATATACACCTAAAGAATCATGCAGTCACTTTACTATTTTCCCTTAGATTGCACAAAATGTTATAAAGTGATATAAATGCAAATGATACTGTATTGATTAAATAAAATAAAGTTGTTTGTCAGGTTTTATGCGTATGGTGGAGTATTCTTTCTAAAATTAGATCCTCTTTCTAAAAAAAAAAAAAAAAAAAAAAAAAAAAAAATCGCAATATATCGCCTTTCTTACATTAGCACAATATATTGTATCGTAACCCCTGTATCGTGATGCATATCGTATCGCCAGATTCTTGGCAATACACATTCCTAGTAAATCACATGTTCAAAATCATGGGAGAATGTAATTGAAACAAAAAATCGTGATTCTCAATTTATCCAGAATTGTGCAGCTCTACTGCTGTCACTTTAAAGGTGTCATCGAATGTTTTTTTACAAGATGTAATATAAGTCTAAGGTGTCCCCTGAATGTGTCTGTGAAGTTTCAGCTCAAAATACCCCATAGATTTTTTTAAATAAATTTTTTAACTGCCTATTTTGAGGCATAATTAGAAATGCGCCGATTCATGCTGCGGCCCTTTTAAATCGCACGTTCTCCACCCACTCCGCCAGCTCTCGACACTGCATAAACAAAGTTCACACAGCTAATATAACCCTCAAAATGGATCTTTATAAAGTGTTCGTCATGAAACATGTCTAATCGCGCAAGTATGGTATTTATTTGGATGTTTACATTGATTCTGAATGAATTTGAGGCTGTGCTCCGTGGCTAATGGCTAATGCTACACTGTTGGAGAGATTTATAAAGAATGAAGTTGTGTTTATGAATTATACAGACTGCAAGTGTTTAAAAAATGAAAATAGCGACGGCTCTTGTCTCCGTGAATACAGTAAGAAACGATGGTAACTTTAACCACATTTAACAGTACATTAGCAACATGCTAACGAAACATTTAGAAAGACAGTTTACAAATATCACTAAAAATATCATGTTATCATGGATCATGTCAGTTATTATCGCTCCATTTGCCATTTTTCGCTGTTGTTCTTGCTTGCTTACCTAGTCTGATGATTCAGCTGTGCACAGATCCAGACGTTAATACTGGCTGCCCTTGTCTAATGCCTTGAACATGAGCTGGCATATGCAAATATTGGGGGCGTACATATTAATGATCCCGACTCTTACGCAACAGTCGGTGTTATGTTGAGATTCGCCTGTTCTTCGGAGGTCTTTTAAACAAATAAGATTTACATAAGAAGGAGGAAACAATGGAGTTTGAGACTCACTGCATGTCATTTCCATGTACTGAACTCTTGTTATTTAACTATGCCGAGGTAAATTCAATTTTCAATTCGATGGCACCTTTAAGAGCTAATGCACGGATTCAATATACTGTTACACATGTGTTTTCTTTCTCAACTGTGTACGTTTACTTAAGACATAAACCACTGTGTTTACGTGAATACTCTCCAAAAAGGCGTTTTGACATTTGACATTTTGTGTGAATGCTTTAGGCGCGTATCCGAAGCCCATTTGCTTATCCACATACGGCTCTGACTCTGAGCGTGCGCACAGAAAGCCGCCTTGGGAACAGGGTCTATTTTGTGGCTTAATGCGCTTTTAATAACACTGTTTAATATCAAACACATCCCGCAGTTTAGCAATCCTGCATTTTACAACGCTCACTTATTCAGCTGATCTGGATGTTAAGATTGGCTTAGGGAGGAACGAAAGCACACCTCTGAATGAGGCAGCGACACAATAATCATTTTACCGCGATTATCTTGTTTTCATAATCGATGGAAGCCAAAATCGAATAAAAAATCACAGCCACTTTTGATGCTTGTACATGTTTTTCTCTTCCGACATTGCTTTCTTCAGTGTCTAATTCTGCATGTGTGTGTTGCAGGTGTCGTATGTGATCAGAGATGAGGTGGAGAAATATAACCGTAATGGAGTCAACGCACTACAGCTGGATCCAGCTCTTAACCGGCTCTTCACCGCCGGACGAGACTCCATCATCAGGATATGGAGTGTCAACCAGCACAAGGTAAAGCTGTACATGTGATCTCAACACAGTTTAGAGAGCAAGTCTCCCCTGGACCGTTGTAATGCTCTTGTCTGCATGTCTTGCAGCAGGATCCGTACATTGCATCGATGGAGCACCACACAGACTGGGTCAATGACATCGTCCTGTGCTGCAATGGCAAAACACGTGAGTGTCAGACATGTGCAGAGCCGTTGTTTGTATACAGCACAGATATACATTTGTCATGTATACATGTTGTCTCTGCAGTGATATCAGCGTCATCAGACACTACAGTGAAGGTCTGGAACGCACATAAGGGCTTCTGCATGTCAACACTGCGAACGCACAAGGTACGGTCATGTGACTAATGACTCCAGAGATGCAGGAAAAGGACATCATGCTGATTGTTATACATGTCCCAAACCCTTCATTAGTGAATATCCTGAGCTGAGACTTCAAAGGCAGTTTATATGATTTTTGAATGATGGAATGGCGAAACATTCAGGATCCATGAAAAAAGTGATGCAATGATTCATATAAGTATAAATATTCAGTCAGCACTGCCTCCTTGTTGTGTAGATGTCCTTAATCATTTATCTTAATAATTTTTTCCCTACCCATCAGCATGGTCACATGGGTAGCATCTTGAAGATATCTTTATTTTTGCTGCTATGCGTTGGTTTGCAGCCCATTATTTTTTTTTTATATAATGCAAAGAGTTTCTAGTATATATATTTTTTCTCGCAATTTGGAATTCATAAATGTGAGATTCCAAATGTGAGGGGGAAAAAATTTATCTGAGAAAAGAGTTATAAAATTATGAGAAAAAAATCTGAATTATGAGTTTATATCTCGCAATTCAGACTTTATAACTTACAGAAGAGGATTAGGGCCAAGCAATAATAAAAAAATAAAACCATCTCGAGATTAAAATTTGTTAAATTTCGAAAAAAAGGTCGAGATAAAATGTTGAGAATAAAGTCGTTAAATTACGAGAAATAATAACTTGCAGATGTGAGGGGAAAAAAGCAAAAATTCTAAGAAAAATGTCAGAATTGCAAGTTTATTTAGAATTTCACGATATATATACTCAAAATTGCGAGAAAAAATTGAAAAGTGTGAGCTGACATTTTTCTCAGAATTGCACAATTCTGACTATTATTCGCAAATACGAGGGAAAAGAAGAAAAATTGTCGGGATTCAAATTTTTTTTTTAATTTCGGGATATAATCTCAGGATATAAATTCTGAGAAAAAAAGAATTTGCACGTTTATTTTTCGTAATTCAGACTATAACTCGCAATAAAAAAGTTTGAAGAAAAAAAGGCAGAATTGCGAATTTATATCTCAGATAAAAATAATTTTGTGATATAAATTTGCAATTGCGAGGGAAAATAGAGAATTGTGAGCTGAGTTTTTTTTTTTGCAATTTTGTACTTTATTACTCGCAATTGCAGAGAAATATAAAAAAGTTAGCAAGTTTTTCACAGAATTTGGACTTTATAACTTACGAGTTTATATCTCAGATGAAAATAATTTTAGGAGTTTATATCTTGCAATTCGGAATTTATAACTCGCAAATGCAAGGGGAAAAAATAAACAAATCTGAGAAAACTGTTATAAAATTATGAGAAAAAAAATCAGAATTGTGAGTTTATATCTCACAATATAAACTCACAATTGCGAAAAAAAAATTAAAGTGTGAGCTGACATTTTTCTCACAATTGCGCAAATACGAATATTCGCAAATACGAGGGAAAAGAAGAAAAATTGTCGGGATTTTAATTTTTTTAATTTCGGGATATAAACTCACAATATAAATTCTGAGGGAAAAAAAGAATTTGCACATTTATTTTTCGCAATTCAGACTATAACTCGCAATTGTGAGAGGAAAAAGAAAAAGTTTGGAGAAAAGAGGCAGAATTGCGAATTTATATCTCATATAAATATAATTTTGAGAAAATAGAGAATTGTGAGCTGACTTTTTTTTGCAATTTTGACTTTATAACTTATGAATTTATATCTCAGATGAAAATAATTTCAGGAGTTTATATGTTGCAATTCAGACTTTATAACTCGAAAAAAATATATATATAAAAGAACTGCAAGTTTACATCTTGCAATTTGGACTTCATAACTTGCAATTGTGAAAAAAAGAAAAAATTGTGAGATAAAAAGTCCCAAATATTTTTTTCCCATAAGCTTCCATAAGTATTAAAATAGCTTTTGAAAAAATGTTTTATTTTTTTCTACATTGACGTGTACATTGTATCTGATTTTCTACTTTACATAATTTTTTAATAATTTTTTCTTTAATATATTTCTGTGTTTTTGTAGGACTATGTGAAAGCATTGGCATACGCTAAAGACAAAGAGCTGGTGGCTTCGGCCGGGCTGGACAGACAGATCTTCCTCTGGGATGTGAACACACTCACAGCACTGACCGCTTCCAATAACACTGTCACTAGTGAGTCCTCAATTACTCTGATTCAAATTATAGGGTGACTTTTGCTCAATAACAATACAGATTATTATATTTAAGTGTCTAATAACTGATATGAAGAACCGAAAAAAATTCTACATTTTGGTATTATAATGGCGGTAACACTTTACAATCATTTCTTATTTGTTAACATTAGTTAATGCATTAGCTAACATGAGCTGTGTTTTACAGCATTAATTAATCTTTGTTAATGTTAGTTAATAAAAATATTTATTGTTCATGTAAGTTCACAGTGCAATAACTAACATACAACTTTTAATTTTAAAAATGTTATTAAATTTATGAAATGTTGAAGTTCATAGTTTAGTCTCTTTTCAACCATTTTTTCGGCTTATGTTAACAAATGAAACCTTATTGTAAAGTGTTATGACAAAATGATCAATTATTAGTCTTATTGCAGTGGTTTTCAACCTGTGGGTCGCGACGATATTGCAAGGGGGGGTCCGCCATTTACTCTTAAATGTCTATAGTAATTCAATATATAATGAAATAACAAAAAATAACTATTAAACTGTTACTGTGTATTCACTATTTAAGCTTGCTGCTGGGTTGTGTTTAGAATAAACCACCATACTTGTGCTGCATACAGTTATTGTAGGCTAAAACAGATTTAAACATGGATGAATGGTTATCAACAGGGTCGCTGAAAAGGACAAATGCAGATGTTTCTTCATCTACAAGTAAGGATAAATCTTCAGCAGAGCATCAAATGTTTCTATATACAACGTGCTTTTGCAGTGTTGAGCAATGTAGCCAATCACAGACGTATCTGTTGAGTTCTTGAACGCAGTGGCCAATCAGAGGCGTTTAAGTTAGTCAGAATCCACTCACCGCTCAAAACGCTAGAGTTAAGCTCGCAAATCCTCTCATTTTAACAAAGTGTAGACATGATGTAAAGAGATTTATTGTGCAGTGTCGACAGCTTCATTGATTAAAGGGATAGTTCACCCAAAAATGAAAATTGTCAGCTTTTATTCAGCTTTTATAAATTTATTTGTTCTGCTGAAAGAATAAATAAATTTATACAGGTTTGAGGGTGAATAAAAATAATGGCAATTTTCACACAAATAGTCGGGTCCGTTAAAATTCGGAAACTTGCTTGGTTTTGGCCGCGAGGTGGAAAAGGTTGGGAACCACTGATCTATTGCGATTACAATCCAAACAATAGATGAAATAAGTTACACTTTTTATCATTAGACCCAAAATCTATATTAAAGAAATAATTCCTGCACTTAAATTTGTGTAAAAGATAAATACAGCGTGTGAATCTTTTGCTTTATGTTGTACAGCGTCTTCTCTCAGCGGGAACAAGGACTCCATCTACAGTTTGGCCATGAATCAGATGGGGACGGTTATAGTGTCGGGATCCACTGAAAAGGTTTGACATGAGACTTCACAATACATTTAACTTCCATGATGTGACATTTGTGAGTGAAATCAATTTTAGTGATAAATGCATGGAAGAAATAGAGATTTGACTGGAAATTTCAGAGTCTTTTTTTGAGGAAGATCATGCACAGCGAGACAAGGGACATATAAAGAGAGTAAATAAAGTTAATTTTCATTACATGTTGTCTGTATAGAGTGATAGACCTGAGCTGTGCAGATGCTATAATATATCAATATATAGATTTTCAGGTCCTTGTTATTGATTTAAGACATTCTGATTCGGCGATACTTTCACTTTGTCTTCATTTCATTGATTTGTTTTTCTTGCGTCAGGTTCTGAGAGTGTGGGACCCGCGCACATGTGCCAAACTAATGAAACTGAAAGGACACACAGACAACGTCAAATCACTGCTGCTGAACAGAGATGGAACTCAGGTTAGATGAAGACGTGCTAAAATATTAGTCCCCCTTATAATTCAAGTTAAAGGATTAGTTCACTTTCAAATAAACTTTTCCTGATAATTTAGTCACCTCCATGTCATCCAAGATGTTCATGTCTTTCTTTCTTCAGTCGAAAAGACGCCAAAACCACATTTCCGTATTCTTCAAAAAGTTTACACTGTATGTCCTATGCCTTCCCTATTCTACTTACGGAACGAACGCGGCGCCAGTTACGTTTTTTCCGTAAGTAGAATAGGGAAGGCGTAGGACATACAGCGTAAGCTTTTTTGAGAATACAGAAATGCGGTTTTGGCGGAGGCACTTGGAGGGCAAACATTTGTTTATATAAAGAATATACATTTACATTTTTCTTCGAAAATGAGCGATGGTTTCTCTAGATAAGACTCTTATTCCTCGTCTGGTATCGTTTAAAGCTCTTTGAAGTTGAAACTGTAATTTTGACCTTCAACCGTTTGGTGCCCATTGAAGTCCATTATATGGAGAAAAATCCTGGAATGTTTTCATTAAAAACCCTAATTTCTTTTTGACTGATGAAAGGAAGACATGAACATCTTGGATGACACGGAGGAGAGTAAATTATCAGGAAAAGTTTAATCCTTTAATATTTTAATAGCTTAACAACACGTTCACAGTTCTGTGATGTTCGTTTATGGTTACGTGACACACAGGTAAACAAATAAATTATTTTGTTTGTGAATTATTGTAATTTTAAAATATTTCTTATCATTTAATTTTACTTTTTTTTATGATTTAATTAATTATTAGCTTTTCATCAACTCTCTGCAGTTTCCTCACTGGGGTTTTGTGTGTCACTAAGAAACTGAATAAGCATTACAGTATTTTTGTAATATTTTGTTAATATTTGAATATCTAACACTCAATAGTATTACTATAATATTTTTACAAACCCCTAACACTAAGTATAGAGCTTCAGCATGTATCACATCATATATATTAATTATTAATAATTTAATATTTTTAATATATTTTAAATAATGAATTAGTTTCAGTGATGTAATTATCACAAAGCAGTTTCTCATTTATGCATATAATATAAATGCATATTATGATTGTCTATTTATTTTTACATTTTAATAAACAAAATTGGATCATTTTAATTACTGTTGTGTGTGTGTGTGTGTATATATATATATATATATATATATATATATATATATATATATATATATATATATATATATATATATATATATATATATATATATATATATATATATATATATATATATGTATATATATGTATATGTGTATATATAATATATAAATGCAAAAATCTTATATGCATGTTCTTCAATTTGCGTACGAGTAAGAGGTCCGTTTTTTGACTCCCAATTTGTTCCTTGCTTTCGACTTGAGATGAAATCCATGGAATTTCGGATAAAATCTGATTTGCAAGAACAAACACCAATCTTACTGACTTTTGAAGGGTTAAACACCTTCTTCCCCAACTTTCTTTCCCACCGCTGGTGTGTTTATCTCTCGTTTTTGTTTGTTCAGTGTCTTTCAGGGAGTTCAGACGGGACGATCCGGCTGTGGTCTCTGGGTCAGCAGAGGTGTATCGCCACGTACCGCGTTCATGACGAGGGCGTCTGGGCGCTGCAGGTCAACGAGGCCTTTACGCACGTATACTCCGGTGGCCGCGACCGGAAGATATACTGCACTGACCTGCGCAATCCAGATATCCGTGTGCTGATCTGTGAGGAGAAAGCGCCTGTGTTGAAGGTGCGATCGTGAAATGCAATAGCGTGCACTTTTAAAACGATTTTCAGCAGCTGTGGACGATGACCAGGTAATAGAGAGTAAGGTAAAGTTACTGAAGTGTGAATGTGTGCTTCGGTGTCTTTCAGATGGAGCTGGACAGGTCAGCTGATCCGCATTCCGCCATCTGGGTTTCCACCACAAAGTCCGCGGTTAATAAATGGGTGAGTGCAGCTGGTGTCCGGTGTGACGTGAGCGGAAGCGGCACCTGCTCCAGCTGTTGTGACGTAATGCACAGATCCCTGCAGCTGAGCTTTAAGTATTCTGCAGCGTGCTTGTTTACTCCTGAGGGTCATTAATTAGTGTCGCCTTTCAGCTAAATATCCCTGGATGGGGTGCAGTGGCACTATTTTTAGGTAATCTGTTGTGTTGCATGTTATCCACCCTATTTTTAAAGTAAGAGCAGGCGCAGCCATTTTAAATTGAATGTGTCTGGCTTCCAGTGTCATCCTCTTCCAGTTGTTTATTTATGTTTGCTTTGCAAAATAAGGTGGATCTTTAAGTGGTAGAATATTTCTGGTAAACATGCATGTGAGTTCATGCTTTTCATCTGAAAACTGAGCTGTGGGCGGCGTGCTCATAGCAAAAAATACATGGACAGACACAAAAAAAGTGTTTTTCACAATCATTTTCACTGAATAATTATTAGATATGATGAATTAATAATGATTGGATCCTGTCAGGGTTTTTTTTACTTAGTTTTAATGACAGTAATTAATTCAGCCAAAGGCAGTGAATATTTTTTTTTCTTTTTCCTGATGGTGAATATTAATTATCAACTCTTAAAGGCGCAGTAAGCAATTTCTGAGAAACAAACACGCCCCTCCCTTCATAGCTCCGCCCCCAAAATGCACAAACATGCAATGCAAGAAAGGACGTCTCTTTCTCATAGCGAAATAATGCTTTGATAGCTGTTTCCATCCACCTATTTTTATGCGCATTTTGTGATATCGTGTTAAAAAAACGTTGAATGGAAACACCAAGATGCGCATAAATAAATAAAAAAATGTAAAAATGTAAATTAGATTAATTTGGATAAACATTTTATCCGATAAGAAAAATGCACATAAACTGTGGTGGAAACACATTTATCGAATAAATAGTTCAATGCGCAACAAAAAAGTCATGTTTATTGTATTTTATGCAATTTATTATATTCAAAAACTATTAAATAAAGTGGTTTCTCCTAATTTTCTTAGTGATATTTAATGCTGATTTATCAGGAAGTGATGATTCTGTTGTCTTCAACTCACTGAATGGAAACTGGTTGCTTTATTCGCAAACGTTTTATGCGATATTCCAATTTTGCGCATACGTTAAATTCGCAACTTTGGATGGAAACAAAGCTAATGACACTCAAAACATTACAACAGCGTCATATCTTGGTTCTGTGAAACAGTAAAACCAGTTTTACTCACGCAGAAACAACTAGAGATCGACCGTTATATATTGTTCCCGATATTTAAGCATTTTCCCATAATCGGGTATCGGTTTTGTAATATCGGATTCACCGATAAATGGTGCCGCCTTGTGGCCGTTTTGAGATTTTCACTCACGGGGCTGATGCAGATGCTCCAACACGGCCACCGTATGTAACTTTTAACAAGATCCACTCTTTTAAAACACCTTAAATTATATTAACATCTACTATATGACATTTATTTAGCCAAAAACATCTAAATAATTACAACTCTGGGGAAATTATCTCTGAAAGAGACGTTCTGTGTAAACGCACACATAAAAGCAGTGCTCTGTCAACAGGTATTTCATAATCTAAAAACAAAACAATACATAAATATTGGTTCTAAATACCGATTATCTGCATGTTTAAGTGCCCGATAACCGATATAGTTTAAAAAAAAAAATCAATGTTGTTTTAAAATATTAACCTAAAGCTCTTGCCTGAATGAGCATAGGCAATGCTTTAATTTATAATGTCCATGTTGCGTTACACGTTGTTACTATTGTAATTACCATAAATTGTGCATAATTACATGCAACTAACCCTAAACCAAGCCCTTATCCTAAACCTACAGTAACTACATGTTAATTATAACACAAACACCTTAAAATGAAGTGTAACCTGAGCATATATTGAGCTTTTTTTTGAATGTTTCTCTGTTTCAGTCTCTGAAGGGTATCCATAATTTCCGAGCGTCTGGAGATTATGACAACGACTGCAGCACTCCGCTGACGCCGCTGTGCACACAGCCCGAACAGGTTATTAAAGGTACGACTCTCTGTATGTTGTCGTATTATCCAGTGAAACATGAAAGTTACTTTTATAGTCATGGCATTTCCAACAGGACCATTTCTGAACTGATAGGATGTTCAGATCTCCATTGAACAGCATCTTTTGCCTGTTGATTTCATGTCTTGACCTCTAGGTGGCGCCAGTATAATTCAGTGCCACATTCTGAATGACAAAAGACACATTCTGACCAAAGACACCAACAATAATGTGGCATACTGGGATGTGCTTAAGGTACTGTGATTAACTAGATTAACATTTATAGTCATTGATTGATTCAAATGTAACTGGTTTATTTTCTGACGTTTTGCAGGCTTGTAAAGTTGAAGATTTGGGGAAGATGGAGTTCGATGAAGAGATCAAGAAAAGGTTCAAGATGGTTTATGTGCCGAACTGGTTTTCGGTGGATCTGAAGACAGGGGTAAGTCGAGCCGGAGCAGTGTTTCAACACACATTCAGTGTTTGTCAGGCCTGTTAGGAATCTTTTGGCTTTTGATTGACAGATGTTGACTATAACGCTGGACGAGAGCGACTGTTTTGCGGCCTGGGTTTCTGCTAAAGACGCCGGATTCACCAGCCCTGACGGATCCGACCCTAAACGTGAGAACGACCTCCAGAGACACATGTTTATCGTAACAGTGAATCATAAATGTGTATTAATGTGTTTGTTGTGTTGCAGTGAATCTGGGTGGGCTGCTGCTCCAGGCTCTGCTGGAATACTGGCCCCGCACACACATCAACCCCATGGATGAGGAGACTGAGCTGAATCATGGGAGCGGTAAAAGCTGTGAACTCTCTTATAAAACTGATTATAATATATATATATATATATATATATATATATATATATATATATATATATATATATATATATAATATGACAAATATAAATATAGACAAATATATAAAAGTTATAAAAATGTATACTTGTGGAATAATATTTATTATATATTTGGTAATATTGTATATTATTCAGGAATTATAAACTTATTATTTTGTTAAAATAAATCTAGACATTTAATATCATAAAAAAGTTATATCCATATTTATAATTATATATTGTATAATTAATATTATTATCATTTAAAATATATATATATATATATATATATATATATATATATATATATATATATATATATATATTTATTTATTTTTTTTTATTATTATTATATTATTAATATAATTATATATATATTATTCCACAAGTATACATTTTTATAACAACTTTTATATATTTGTCTATATTTATATTTGTCATATATATATATATATATATATACGGTATATATATATATATACGGTATATATATATATATATATATATATATCTTTGTCATTGTGCAATACAAAATTATTTATACATATGTATTTATAATAATAAGTTATTATATGAAGCTACATATATATACTAATATATAATATAATATATAATAATTATATATATATTAATTCTATCAAAATAATATCCAAGTTTATAGTTACTGAATATATATATTCAGTAACTATATATAAGTATATATAATACTAATAATACATCTTTATTTATTATTATTATTGTTAATATATACAATATTTATAAACTTGGATATATTTTTTATAATATATTAATATATTAATAATAATATATAATCATAATAATAATAATAATGTATTTATCAAAATAGTTTATAGTTACTGAATATATATTTATAATAATTATTATAATATAAATCTACATGTATGAAGAATAATAATAATAATAGTTATTATTATTATTATTTATTTATTATTATTATTTATTTATTACTATTAATTAATTATTATATACAGTAATTATAAATTGGGTATCTTTTTTTATAACACATTTATATTTATTTTCACAAAATAATATCTAAGTTTATAGTAACTTATATCATTGTGAAGTTCTAATACATTTATGTATTTATAATAATTATAATATAAATCTACATATTATTATTATTATTATTATTCAGTACTTATATTTTTTAAGAATATTGCAAATTTGTATTTATTTCAACATAACAATGTAAAAGTTTATAATTACTAGTTTCTTCAGATGATCATGATGGCATATGTTGTGTGTTTTCTCAGTGAACGGTGAACATGAGAGCCGGATACAGAAAGGAAACGGATATTTTCAGGTGCCGCCACACACTCCGGTGATTTTCGGGGAAGCAGGAGGAAGGACATTATTCAGGTGTGTGTTTTCCTGTTTAATCATGTCGTCAGATGCTGGTGTTCAGTAATGAAACGATGTCAAGGCTTTGTGTGTGTGTGCGCAGGCTGTTGTGTCGAGACTCCGGTGGAGAAACCGAGTCCATGTTACTCAACGAGACGGTGCCGCAGTGGGTCATCGACATCACAGTGGACGTAAGCGTCTATAACATCCTGTTCACATGACTGAGAAATGTTTAGTTCTGTTATTTAAAGCAAATTTATTTCATTCTCCCACAGAAAAACATGCCCAAATTCAACAAAATCCCATTCTACCTCCAGCCCCATTCATCCTCCGGAGCGAAGACATTGAAGAAGTATGTGTCGGTCTCAAGCTTGTTGAGATTATTGGTCTGTTTTGCATGTAAATGAAAGTCGCTTGAGAATGTTTGTGTGTGTTTGTAGGGATCGGTTGTCGGCCAGTGACATGTTACAGGTGAGGAAGGTGATGGAACACGTGTACGAAAAGATCATCAACCTCGACAGCGAGTCGCAGACGGGCGGTTCGACAGGAGAGAAGCCCAGCGAACAGAAGGAGGAGGAGGATATGGCAGTACTGGCGGAGGAGAAGATCGAGCTGCTCTGTCAAGACCAGGTGCTGCAACGCCACACACCAACACCAATGCAGTATTGTTACTTCAGTCATTTCATACAGTAGGGCACTATGATTTCATCAACATTTAACCACTTCGTTTGAGAAAACTATCGCCATAAACAGAAAGAAACTCAAAGCTCTTTGCAACCAGTCTAAATTATTTAAACTATATTTTTAAGGAATAATCTCAGTTTTTCTTCCATGTTTTAATTTGACCAGTAAAGCTCTGTTGTGCAGCACATTGTTTGACAAAAAAGTTTTAATTTCATGATTAAACGAAACATTAAAGGTGCCATCGAATCAAAAATAGTTGAATAACAAGAGTTCAGTACATGGAAATTACATACAGTGAGTCTCAAACTCCATTGTTTCCTCTTTCTTATATAAATCTCATTTGTTTAAAAGACCTCCGAAGAACAGGCGAATCTCAACATAACACCGACTGTTACGTAACAGTCGGGATCATTAATATGTACGCCCCCAATATTTGCATATGCCAGCTCATGTTCAAGGCATTAGACAAGGGCAGCCAGTATTAACGTCTGGATCTGTGCACAGCTGAATCATCAGACTAGGTAACCAAGCAAGAACAACAGCGAAAAATGGCAGATGGAGCAATAATAACTGACATGATCCAAAATATGCCTCAAAATAGGCAGTTAAAAAAATGAATACAAAAAAAATCTATGGGGTATTTTGAGCTGAAACTTCACAGACACATTCAGGGGACACCTCAGACTTATATTACGTCTTGTAAAAAAAAGTTCGATGGCACCTTTAAATGGTATGCGTTCATTTTGATTGCAGGAAAAATTAAAATACGCAACAGAATTTCTGAAAAAACAAAACATTTCATAAAAATACATTTTTAATGAATACATTTTGTTGTTTTTAAGAATTCAATTAATTAGACATGCTTTTTGATTATTAAAATGTAATTAAACCATTAAAATGGAATCCAGAAAACAGAATTTGGTCAAAATAAAACTTGAAATTTGAGGGTAAAGAATAAAACGTATATCATAGGTCCCTAAAAAAAAATTTAACTTTTTGTTAAACTTTTAATAAATTGTTGGTAAATTGGATAAGTTTAATTATTTCAATTTAACCATTAAAATGGAGTCAAAAAAAAAAAAAAAAAAAAAAAACCAATGGAATCCAAAAATATTAAAACGGAAAAAACGGAATTTGGGAAAAAATAAAACTGAATTGGGGGAAAAATAAAACGAATTTCATAGAGCCCTAATACAGGCAGATTTGGTGTCGTCTTATTAACAATTTCGATACCAGTACCAGTGAAATTTAAAGGGTTAGTTCACCCAAAAATGAAATTTCTGTCATTAATTACTCACCCTCATGTCGTTCCACACCTGTAAGACCTTCGTTCATCTTCAGAACACAAATTAAGATATGTTTGATGAAATCTGATGGCTCAGTGAGCCCTCTGTTGACAGCAAGATAATTAACACTTTCAAACGCCCAGAAAGCTACTAAAAACATATTTAAAACAGTTCATGTGACTCCAAAAAAACACTAAATAACGAGTTTATTCAACAATATCTAGTGATGGGCGATTTCAAAACACTGCTTCATGAAGCTTTACGAATCTTTCAATTCGAATCAGTGGTTCAGAGTGTATCAAGCTGCCAAAGTCACGTGAACTATTGAAATTTTGAAACAGTTATGATGTAACAAAGCCTCATTTACTGAAATCAGGTGACTTTAGCAGCTTGATACGTGCTCTGAACCACTGATTCGAATCAAAAGATTCGTAAAGCTTTATGAAGCAGTGTTTTGAAATCGCCCATCACTAGATACTGTTGAAAACTACTAGATATTGTCCATGTTATCTCCATGAATGAATGTGGGTCTTTTTCAAAGTGAATTTTACATGTTATTTTGTAATAAATATTAATTTATTTATATAATTTATATATAATATAATTTATTATATTATATATACGATATTATATTAATTATATTATATATATAAAATTTATATTTATATAAATTTAAAACATGCCATAAATCTCCCCCAAACAACACAAATGTAGAGTAAAAACATTAATAAAGTAAAATTACATTTACAAAAACTAACTAGTTAATATCTTCATGATTTATAGTTGCATTTAGCAGATTGGCAACTATACAGATTTATATATTACTATATTATTATTTTATTATTATATTATTCATTCATATATAATATAATATATATATATATATATATATATATATATATATATATATATATATATATATATATATATATATATATATATATATATATATATATATATATATATATATACACACTTTACATTTATGTACAGTATGTATGCAGATAAAGCAGGATGTACTATATTTGTACTTTTAATACATTTTTTGACAATATAAATAACCAAGCAATTGCAATAAAGCATCAAATAAGTAAATATAACCGAATGCGTCTTTCTGACATGATGTTGCATTGCTTTCGGAAGGTTCTGGATCCCAACATGGACCTGAGAACGGTGAAGCATTTCATCTGGAAAAGCGGCGGAGACTTGACGCTTCACTACCGGCAGAAATCCACGTGAGGTCCCGCCGTGAACCCGCAGCGGATCCATTCGTAACACTTCACATTCAAAGCACACGCTCACCCGCACTTCCTGTTCCGTCTGACGTCCACATCATCTTCCTCGCACAGGCCGCTCGGCGTCACGCATGTTTATCCCGGTGTAAACAGGCAGGGATCTGTGGAGAAGCGCTCACGGATGGCTAAAAGACGAGACGTGAAGGACGGTGGCTTTTTTTGAAGTTTGAGTGTTCCTGTACGTTTTATTCTCTTCTCTCTCGACGGATGCCGTTCTGAACATGTCCGACTGCTCGAGTTGTTTGGGTTTTGTTTTGGTTTCTCCTCTTCTCATTTAACATTCCAGTGATGTGTTTGTTGCCAATGACATCATCAAATCCCTCTTGCAGCATGACCGGAAAACTAAGTCAAAGCCGAGGATGGCGTCTGGAACTGGTCTAAAACAATCATGAGTCTTTAAGGAACGCATCCGACGTCTGGACGGCTGTTTCCCATGATGCATCTCTCTCACTAACGTGCTGTGATCATCAGTACATCCATTTTTGTACATATATTGTAATTATTTTGTAGTCAACTTGAACTTGAGTTGGAGATTAGAAGGTTTTTATTTACTTTTTCTTTTTAAGAAAATGTACGGTATCTTCAAAAAGGTGCTTTTTCATGTAAACTATGATGACCGAAGTATAGAGAGAGAAAATACTCATCACGTAATAAGCGGTAATAGTTTTTTTAAAAGAAATAATTCACCCAAAATTGAAAATTCTTCTGCATTTGTTGAATTTTTTATAAATATATACTGTTAGGTGGAAAAAATCTGCAGGAAGATTAAAAACGGGCGATGACCATTTTCACTTTTGGATGAATTATTCTTTAAAACAGATTGTTTGCTGCTGAGCGTTATCTTTCCTTCCTGTGCATGGACAGGAAAATACACTAAAATAAATACATATATTAAAAAAAAGGATGACATCGTTGGATGGCAAACTGTTCATGTTTTTAATTTATGCAACTAAAACTGTTCTGCAAACGTTTGTCAATCATACAAAGATTTGCACAGTGTTCTAACAAAATGTATTAATGTATATATTTGGTCTTAAAGACAAATAAGATAATTATAGTCATACAAAACCATCAGAAACAAAACTGAGAGACAAAGCTGAAGTGCAAATTAAAGGCTTTCTGAAAGGTGTCCTCACCCCCTGTATTTATGCTTCCTGTGTTGATTGTAATTATATGCAGTATATTTTGGGTAAATAACAGCTTAATAAATGAACCAATAAGGAATGAGTTTAAATGCACACTTTTTCTTGAGAAGATCAACAGTTGGATCCGGGCAGCAGGTCATGTGTGTGTTTGAATGACATCCTCCTGATGTTTACCTGCTTTACTGGAGATCTGGTTTTACAGGCTCATCTGGTTATTAAAGAACTCCAATAAACCAATATGATTGTTTGATTGATTATCTCCTTCATTAATGCATTTATGATTCATCCTGATTAAAAGAGCCGCACATTAAAGCAGGTTAGTACTCTAATTATACTCTAATAAATTCAGCACAATGAACCCAAACTAATATTAAGCATGCTCTATTGGTTTATATTTAATGAGTGTATATTTCTCATTTTCAGAAACAGAAAATAGTCTGCATTTGCATGTGTCAATATTTCAGAGGTAAGCATGAAATGTTTGGCTGCGTTAATCACATGACGCACCTCAACGGTTGATGCATTAAAGTGTTGGACACTGATCCATTAAGATGATGTTGGCTGAATGTTTCTGAATATATACACACACACATGTATATACAGTATATTATATATATATATATATATATATAAGTGTAAAAAAACATAATTAATTTTGAAGTTTTATTAAGTGTTATTAATGAGATTATGTGGTTTTTATAATCAATTAACACTGATTTTGTCAGTTTTTACAAGATGGACAAAATTTGTCACCAAAAAAGTAATTTGGTTTAACCAAAATTTCGGTTTCACCAAATGACGGTATTTTCAAACAACACTAACAGGCTGATATCTAGCTAACAAAAGGACAATCAGACATTTTATATTTAGTACAAGTTTTTAAAATATTGCAACATTTTCCATGTTTTATAGCGGTTGCACCGAATGACCTGATGTTTCGGGACATGCGTATGATCAAGTAAAAAAAAAAAATTTCAAATAGTTAAGAAAGATTTAGTTACTTTACTTCATGATCATGTGGTCCTTTGCAGGTGTCTGAATGATGTCACATCCTGTCACATGATATTGACCGCATGACTTGATCCAAAATGGTCCCTTTTTATTGGTTGGTCCGAATGACATCAATGAAATAAATTTTTCCGAACATAGTGTACAATCTCATAACAAAGCAACGACTTTTACACATAATTTTAACACCATTTTACGCTATGTTGATATATGATGTTATAAAATCATGCCAGAATAAAAAATATATACATTTATTACACTTTAAGATATTTTAATCACTAATGAAATGGCTGTATTGGCCTTTGGACGGTTAAACCGAATGACTTTTTGACACTTCAAAATCTTTAAAATACCTTTATATGTAGCAAAATATAATTAAAACCTTTTGGATTCAATAAAAGAGATCTAGTTGTACTACCTTTCATACTTTGGATGGCATATCTGTGTTTTTTATTATTATTAAGGCCTTTCAACAAAAAAATGACCCGCAACGTCACTGACCCATATATTATATATATATATATATATATATATATATATATACATATATTCAGAAACATTCAGTCAGCAACATCTTAATGGATTAGTGTCCAAAACATTCCTAAGATATTACCGATAATGATCTTTTCACCACTAAAAAACGTGATCAGCGAAAATCTAATGTTATGAATTATTATACATAAAATGAACAATTAAATATTACTACCAAAGCGAATATGTCATGGTTGTTTCGGTGGTGACAATTCAACCTTATTTTGCCCTTATCTTAAAATGTGAGAACAGTAAAATGCATACATCAATGACTTGAACATAATAAAGTCATGAAAATTTCTAACATTACATTTTGGGTTTTTTGAAGTATAACAAGAGGTTCGGTAATGACACTTTTTAAAAACACATCGAGGTTTTATGGCTATACAGCATTTTTTTTCCCCAAAAAATGTTAAAGATTATCTACTCATCATGTGATCCAGGGTGGGAAGACTGCTTAATTCATCTTCCTGGTCACATGTTTTGGGGAGTGGCCAAGTATTTCATCAATCCAGAGAATCTTTTTGCGTGTTTCGGTATTGACAAAAAATGGGGCACAGCAATTTTCCTATGAAATAAATTCTTTGTAAATAAGTAAAGTTATTACATGGATTCTTTATATTGCTCCATATAGTAATGAACTTGATTTTTGCAAATATGTGTCAGTTGTCTATATATGACATTTGGGAGAACACAATCTTGCAACACTTTTTTTTTTCTCTGGTTTTGGGGTGAAACATACATTTTATTATGATATTCACGCTATAACAGATTAAGATGTAGTTTCTCAATATTTTCTAAAGCAGGAGTTTGTATGTGTGCAAACAGAAATTGGCACTGTAAGGCATCTTTTTCTGTGCAATCTTGCACATCAGCACTCTACAATAGCAGGAAATAGTTCTTCTTAATTCCACTGCAGCGGGTAAATCTCACGTAATCGAGCAGCCGAGCGACACGTCTCTGAGGCACAGCTGATGCTTATGTAACGCTTTTCTATGTAGATGTTATGACCTCGTCATCCTTTAGTTTCATGTTTATGATCACAGGTGCCGTTTGAATACCGTAGATCCCCGAATCGTCCTTCTGGCCTGCTGTTGTGGTGATCATCTCGCTGTCTTCAGACTGACCTTCATGAGGGAATAATGTGGCACGTGAGCAGAAAATATAAAGATAAAGATCATTTACTCTGGTTTTAAAGGTTATTTGATGCTTACGTAAAGCAGACGCGTCCTCACTGCAGACGCCATCATCATCATCATCATCATCATGCACTATCAAAGAGGAAGAGCCGTCTGTAGAGGAAATAAATAAATCCAAGCGTCTGGAGAGATCCACAGCTGTCGTCTCAAACATGTCTGTTAACAAAAACATATATTTTCTTCTGCTTTGTACAGTTTTCAACATTCTGTAGGATTAATATTTTTATATCACCACTGTTTGCTACCATATGAGATTGTTCTGATTATTGTTATTGTGATTTGAAGTGGATATGATTATCTGACCCACCAGGAGATGCTGAAACTTCAGACGTGTCCTGACGGAATCCATCACCAGCGTCTACCGTCACGTCACGGTCCCGTTCATTATCTAACAATGACTGGAATAAGAAACTGTGCTCTGAATATATTTACAAAAATGATTTCACCTTTATTTATCACACATTCATTTTTTCTGTAGGGCTTTATACAGTACTAAGGAAGCTCTTTTCCATCACAGAAAAATATAAAAGGTACTTGCTGCTTTTTATCTCTCAATTTTTTATTCACAAACTTTGTTTTCTCAGAATTGTGGGTTATAAACTTGTAATTGCTAGAAAAAAGTCAGAATTGTAAGTTTATATTTCGCAAATCATTCTTAGTCAGAAATCTGAGATAAAAAGCCACAATTTGCTTTTTTTTTAATTGTTACAATTTTATATCAAAATTCTGACTTTTCTCGCAAAAAGAGAGAAAAAAAAGTTTATAACTAGCAATTTCGAGAAAATTGTGGGTATATATTTCGCAATTCTGACTTTATAACTTTATAAATTCAGAATTGTGAGATAAAAAGTCACAATATCTTTTTAACTGCAAGTTTATATTTACAAATTCTGACTTTTTTTTTCAAACAAAAGTTAGAATTGCAAGTTATTTCCTAGCAATTTTGAGTTTATATTTCATAATTCAGACTTTGCTGGAATTGTGAAAAAAAATGTCACAATTACCTTTTTTTATTGCGAGTTTATGTCTAATTATATTTATATATTTCACTTCTATATTTTCTAGCAAAAGGAGAAAAAAGTCAGTTTATAATGCGTAATTGCGAGAAAATGTCTTTTGTCAGACTTTTTCTCAGATTTGTGAAAACTTTTTTAATTGTAAGTTATAAACTCATAATTGCGAGAATTGTGACTTTATATTTCCCAATTTATACTTAGTCAGAAATCTGAGATAAAAAGCCACAATTAGCTTTTTTTTAATTGTTAAAAGTTTATATCAAAATTCTGACTTTTCTCGCAAAAAGAGAGAAAAAAAACAGTCAGTTTATAACTAGTAATTGCTAGAAAATTGTGTTTATATTTCGCAATTCTGACTTTTTTCTGATTTGTGAGATATAAATTCAGAATTGTGAGATAAAAAGTCACAATATCTTTTTTAACTGCAAGTTTATATTTACAAATTCTGACTTTTTTTCTCAAAACATTAGAAAAAAGTCAGAATTGCAAGTTATAAACTCAACTCAAAATTTTAGAATTGAGAGTTTATTTTTCATAATTCGGACTTTGTCGGAATTGTGGAAAAGTTTTATATATGAAATTCAGACTTTTTCTCAGATTTGTGAAAACTTTTTTTAATTGCAAGTTATAAACTCATAATTGTGAGGAAAAACATCAGAATTGTGAGTTTATATTTTGGAATTCGGACAGTCAGAATTGTGAGAAAAAAGAATCACTTTTTTTAACTACAAGTTTATATCTACAAATTCTGACTTTTTTTCTCGAAAAAGACAAAGTCAGAATTGCAAGTTATAAACTCAAAATTGCTAGAAAATGTTAGAATTGTCAATTTATATTTCAGAATTTGGACTTTGTCGGAATTGTGAAAAAAAATGTCAGAAAACAGATAAAATGGCACAATTACCTTTTTTAATTTCGAGTTTATATCTAATTAACTTATATTTATATATTTCACTTATATATTTTCTAGCAAAAGGAGAAAAAAGTCAGTTTATAATGCGTAATTGCGAGAAATTTTCTCAGATTTGTGAAAACTTTTTTAATTGTAAGTTAGAAACTCATAATTGCGAGAATTGTGAGTTTATATTTCGCAATTCTTTGTCAGAAATGTGAGATAAAAAGCCACAATTAGCTTTTTTTAATTGTTAAAAGTTTATATCAAAATTCTGACTTTTCTCGCAAAAAGAGAGAAAAACAGTCTGTTTATAACTAGTAATTTCGAGAAAATTGTGAGTTTATATTTCGCAATTCTGACTTTTTTCTGATTTGTGAGATATAAATTGTGAGATAAAGTCACAATATCTTTTTTAACTGCAAGTTTATATTTACAAATTCTGACTTTTTTTTTCAAAAAAGACAAAAGTCAGAATTGCAAGTTATTTCATAATTCGGACTTTGCTGGAATTGTGAAAAAAAAAATGTCACAATTACCTTTTTTAATTGTGAGTTTATATCTAATTTATATTTATAGATTTCACATATATTTTCTAGCAAAAGGAGAAAAAAGTCAGTTTATAATGCGTAATTGCGAGAAAATGTCAGAATTTTGAGTTTATATATGAAATTCAGACTTTTCTCAGATTTGTGAAAACTTTTTTAATTTTAAGTTATAAACTCATAATTGTGAGAATTGTGAGTTTATATTTTGCAGTTCGGAAAGTCAGAATTGTGAAAAGATTTTCAGAATTGTGAGGAAAAATAGTCACAATTACTTTTTTAAATTTATATGTAAATTCTGACTTTTTTCTCAGAAAACTTGCAATTGTGAGTTTATTTCTCAGATTTGCGGGGTATAAACTCAGAATTGTGCGGAAAAAGTCAGAATTATGAGATGGGTTTTTCATCTCATAATTCTGACTTTTTTCCACACAATTCTGAGTTCGCAATTACTATTACACAATTCGCAATTACTATTTTCATTTTTTATTCTGCGGCGGAAACGAGCTTCCGTACAATACAGATTGTTATTTTATGAAGAAAATATCTCGCCCCAAAATAACAAAAGAAAATATAAATGTTAAAGCCATAATTGTCCTAAAGATTATTTTCTTTTCATTTCTGAGTGAATGTGACCTGGACATGTGACCACTGTGCATCTACCTCAGAACAGCGTTTTTCCTCTTGGTTTCCAGATGTTGCAGATGCATTCTGGTGTTGATCTGATGTGAACGGGCGCATGGGGATCCGATGCAGGTACCCAAACCCCACACCACAACCCAGACTGAGAGCACAAACGGGACACGCGTGAGTACAAACATATGTTGTTTAAAGTGCCACCTATATTCTGCTGTTTCAAAGTGATGTCAGATGAAAAAGCATCAAACAAACACAGTTGGACTGTGTTCTGAATGTATAAAATTCACAGTTTTGCTGATGGATGTACCTTCCCTCTCCGCCCCACGCTCCATTAGGGGTGATCATCACTTCCCTACAGCGGTCACACTGAGTGTTGTACACCAGCAGCGTCAGCGCTTTTCCCTCCGACGCCTCGATCAGCGAAAAGAAATCCTCCGACTGTGAAAATTCACATCAAGTTTTCATTCATATTCAAATGCAGTCTTTGTGGTGTAACGAATAGCTGGTAAACAAATCTTACTTCCTGTAACACCTGATCTGCGCCAACAATGTAGTCCGAATAAGGCTTCAGTCCAGCCAGATCAGCAGGTGAATTCGGTTCCACATCCTGAAAGAACATTCGACTGACACGTCAATTAAAACAAATTAAACAAACGACGACCTGACAAAATAAAACAAGTCATTAACCAAGTCAATAACTTCCGTCTCTTCTCTGATGATGAGGGCGGGGCAACCTGTCACTCACCTGAAATCCACCAATAGCAGACCGCAACCATCCAATCAATTCCCCACAGACAAAATCAAGCCCCGCCCTACATTTGTTCTTGTTTGCGAAGCCATTGAAAAATCAAGTGCCCCCTAGGAATCGGGTCTCTTTAAGGACTCAGGCAGTAATGCCTGATCAAAAGTCATTATCATGATGTCTTGACTAATTATAACTTATTGTATGATGTCCTTGATAATGATTTGACTTTTTTAACTTTAGTTAGTGTGTAATGTTGCTGTTTGATCAAAAACAACATCTGCAAAGTTACGACACTCAAAGTGCAATGCAAAGGGAGAGATTTTCTTTTACAGAAATTGCTGTTTAAGGACTACAACAAGCTTCTTACCCCGGAAATTTACATAAACCCCGCCCCCGAGAACACATAACAAAGGGGGGCGGGGCCATGTTGGGCTGCTTTAGAGAAGAGGAAGAGTTGTTGTAGTAGACAAAAAGTGTGTGTTTTTGCTCACACCCAAATAGGGCCAAATTTGAGCAGCATTTATTAATCTTTGTTTGTGTTAATCTCAATGTTTACTAAATAATTTTTTAAAGATCAAATGTGGTATTGGTTAATATTAGTAAATGCACTGTAAACTAATACGAACATTTCTATTACTATTAATGAATGCTGTAAAATGAATATTTGCATTGCTCATTGTCAGATTATGTCAGTTCATGCATTAATTACTGTTAATAAAGTGTAAAGTGTTTCTGTATAATAATTTAATGGCTTTAAATAATAAAAAAGCAGCTCACCAGCACATGCCAGACGTTGTGATTGGCCCCTTGGAAAGCGCAGAATCGGACACTGGCCCCCAGTAAGCCCTGACCGCCCCACATGTTACTGGGGACGACCTCCAGCTCTCTGATCTTCATCACTTTACTGCTGTAAACCTCCAGCTTCACCGGCTTCTCCACGTTTGCCTTCAGGAGGTCTTGCAGCGTGCTGCTTTCTTTATTCTGATAACAAACACACGCTTTTGGCTCTCATGTTTGACATCAGAGCATGCAAGTGATAGTTCACCCAAAAATTAAAATTCTGTAATCACAAAAGAAGATATTTAGAAGAATGTTTGTAACGCACACCATTGACTGCCATAGAATTTTATTTCCTACTATGGTAGTCATTGGGGGGCGAGATCTGCTTGGTTACAAAAATTCTTCCAAATATCTTCCTTAGAAATTTATACAGTTTTGGAACAACTTGAGGTTGAGTAAATGATGACGAAATGTTCATTTTAGGGTGAACTATCCCTTTAAGTTGTTGTTTTTTGTTTAGTTTTCGTTCATCATGATTTGTGACTTCTGGTTCTGGTGTAACACATCTGAAATGGTCAGAGATTTAGGAGTTTAGATCTCACCAGTCTGGTGTGTCCGATAGACAAAATAAAATCAAAGAAGGGCTCCAGACCGGCTCTCTCAGCTGGAGAATTCTCCTGGATCTGGGAATCAAAACCGAATATTATGGAAGCCCATTTTCACCACATAAGAAAATAAAATGAATCATAATCACGACGTTTTTTTTGACATACTACGTCGAAATTGAGTCATATATTTATGAACAAGTCATTATAAAAAACAAAAAAAAGTTCTATTTGCGTTTGCCTTCATTTGGAACTGATCCAGAACAAAGATGAAAGAGTCCCGCCTTCTAAATAAGAGCCAATTGCTGATTAGTAAAGTCATCGCGTCACTGCAGCGGCTGTTAGAAGCTCCGGTTCCTATAGAAACAGTCCGAAATGAGACTCAAGAGACGCGCACTTTAGGACTGCGCATGCGCATTAGCTTGATCCAGCCATAAAAATAGTTTTTTTTGGTCATGATTCGAGCGTTTAGAAACTAAATTTATGAAACAGTTGTTGTCAGATTTCATTGGAGATTTTAGTCTTCTTAAAGGGATAGCAGGTGATCACTTATATCAATGTTATTGTCCAGCCGTAAAACGTGTATAGTTTTTGTCAGTACACATCTAATTATGCAGAATATAAAATGGTAAATATTTAATTGACGAGTTGTCAGTACAATATATAACAACACAATATACCGTTTAGCAATCTTCTTAAAGGGATAGTTCAACCAAAAATTCTGTCTAATGCGATGATGGGCGAGATCTGCTTGCTTACAAACATTCTTCCAAATATCTTCCTTTGTGTTCAGCAGAACAAATAAATTTATACAGGTTTGGAACAACTTGAGGCTGAGTAAATGATGACAGAATTTTCATTTTTGGGTGTACTGTCCCTTTAAATGAAAATCATTTAGGATTTTAAAACCGATTCCGATTATTACTCAGCTTAAAAGTAGAATTCGAGGAAATCACTAGATTTTGAATTCTTCAATGCTGTGACATTACTACACGCTTGACAAACCTTAGATCGTATTTTATCAAAACCCTGTAATTGCTGATTCATTAGACTCGATGACTAATTAAATGCTATAATGACTCAAACCGTGTATTTTACAGCTGTAATGTCGCACTCACCGCGTGCACATGATATCCGCCCTCTGCAGCAAACACACTCTGGATCAAACCCATCATGAACTGCGTTCTCAGCCGGTGTACAAACATCCTACTACAGCCAAGGTGTGCTCATGAATATTGATTAATACACGAGGACGTTGCTTAGTAACCTTCCTGAAGCTAATCATGAATATTCATTCAGATGTGTGCCTTTTAGCCAATCGCTTTACTTCTGTCTGAGCGTATCGTGACGTCAAACCTTCACCATAGTAGGATTTGTCCATTCGCTTATTTTTTTAAAACTCTTTCTACTTTATTAAAGTAAACATCAGCAATACGAAATATAACAATATGGGATAAAACATCATTAATTTAATGATTTATTAAATTATTTTTTATAAAATTTCATTAATTTAATGAAAAAATTAATTCGTCACCCTAGGCATGAATAATCAATCTTTGACGATCGCTGGGAATCAATAACACAGGCGGCGGTGTCTGTGTGTGATTATTATTCTTGTGCAGGTATCTAGCAACCGTTATTTACGTTATTTTAAATCACAGGTGCGCTAACGTTATTATAACATTAATTAGTTTAATTATCCGGATTAAATATGTCAGAAAACGATCAAACGTGTTTGGTAAGTTTTTATTTCGTATGTTCGATCATGTTTATCATGTTTTACATTTAGATGTTATAATGACTGATGTTTGCTTTAACAGCCGTTAATTATATATTATATGAGGGAGAAATGCTTCAGACACGCCATAAACACAGCTGTGAGGAATTTAATGTTGTATAATAATGACCCAGTGCTCCGGTTCTTCAAAGCTTTCGCAACTCTGATGGAAGGTAGGCTAAAGTGTGACTTTATTTACATATTATTAAAAAAAAATAAAGGTTCCAAAAAGGGAGGGATACAATAGAAGAACCGTTTTTGGTTCGCCAAAAAAATCTTTCAGTAAACAGATGTTAAAATAACCCTTTTTCTTAGTATGAGGAACATTTTGTGGTATTGAAAGGTTTTATGGGTGTTAAAGGTGCAGTAAGCAATTTCTGAGAAACGCTGATATTTGAAATCGCCAAAACAAACACACCCCTATGCGTTGACGTCACTTTCCCGCCGGAACACGCCCCCTCAGGCGGACTGAGTGGCAAAAGAGTCTGCTGCATGACTGGATTTAATAGGGAAAACTGCGAAAACGTGAATAAAGCGAACAATTATCAGTTTAATCTAAAGGTTGGACTCGATAGTGTTCCTTACAACTTAGCAAAGATCCAGTGATCCGTGTTTCCTGACATTTATATGTGCTGATTTTGACGCCGGGGAAAAACATAAAGCAAATTTGCCTGTGAACGCTTACAAATACAATATAGGTAGGTCAAAATCACTTATATCAATGTTATATATATCATCATATCAGAGGTCGCGTTAGACTTTCACACTAGTAAAAATTTTGTCACAACAAATTATTACCAGTCGTTTAATTTTTAGATTTTAATTATAAGACGTTTAATAGTTTCTTTTTTCATGCAAATTTTTATACACAAGCTTACAGAATACGCAAATGGGCCTAAGCTATGCATTTATTTATATTATGAAAAGAAGGTTGAACAAAGAATGTGCGTCACCTTTCAGTTTTCATCTTGAACAGTTGTCGCGGATCACGAGTGAACGCGATCATCTCTTCCTCTTTACTACTTTACAGAACGAAATAAACATAAATGAACATCAGAAAATATGTTGCACGATACAGTAGCTTACCGAAATCCGTATCACGTCCTAATCAGTTCAATCAGTGTTGGAAACAGTGTCACGTAACATAGAAAAGCCATTCGTTGACCATAAACTTGATAGTAAATAAAAATAAAGATAACAAAACAAGCCATTTAAAACAAAAGCAACTGGATTAGAAATGTAATTATGTCAGTATAAGTATTATAACTTTTTTATTATGAAATGGACTTAAATTGGATGCTCGTCTGTGCGTATCATTTTCATTTTATTCTGGAGACTGAACTCGTGCTCTGCTGCCACACTGGAGCGCACTCACCTCCTACTGGACAGGGGTGGGAATTACAGTTACAAGTTACATCAGCCTCAGTGTTATCTGTCAAAATGATGGACGGCCTTCAGATTTTTCCGTCACTGCTAAAAAAATTCCGTCAATGACGGAAAATTTTCGGTTAATGCGACCTCTGCGTCATATCGTCCAGCCGTAAAACGTGTATAGTTTTTGTCAGTAAACATCCAATTATGAAGAATATAAGATGGTAAATATTTACTTGATGAGTTGTCAATACAATATATAACAATACAATAGGATATATAGGGTATGATTTTACCCCTAAATTCAACACATTGACTCAAAATGATAACTGCAAATCCACGTTTTGCTGCCTGAAGTCCAGTTGTTTCTGTGAATTGCCATTTGCTTCTCTTTTCTGTAGCTTTCGGCAGCCTGTAAAAAATATACTTCAGTTTTTTATCAAATCTATTTGTCGCAAATCTCTTTCCCATTTTAGATGCGTTTTGTGTGTTTTTCTCACTCTTTTCCGGCTGAAGGTGACGTCACGTGCACACCCTCTATTTGATAATAAATCCAAATTCAAACAAATTCACGAATAGCTATGCAACATAGGCTCCTCCCCCCTCATGAGTGGATACGCCCCCTTACTGCTGATGTTTGGTGCTCGGTTTGATCCACTTATGATAGTTGTTGATGATTATGAAGGTGAAATACTATGTGGCATCTGATGATAGTGATGATGATGATGATGAAGGCTCATGCGCATACATTTCAGGTCACATTCAAGAGGCTTTGCGAGAGCTCGTCCAGCTGAAAGATCATCCACACCTGTCTCTGTGCTCAACAGTGGCTCTCGTTTGCGCACACAAACGTTGTGAAACTATTGGTAACTCTGACCCGGCTGCTCTGTACACACACCGAACTGGATGACTGATGAATGAAGCATTGATTCGGAGATAATATGTGTCATTCTGTATCCACATGAGATCAAGAGGCTGTGAATGAGCTGAACTCCGACCTGAAGCTGTCTGCATCCACAGCCGGTGATAGAGCATTGTATTACGCAGCGCTGCTTTACTGGATGCTGGAGCTGAACCACAAAGCCAGAACATGCATCAAGAGGATGCTGAAACTCTCTGATACGTCACCAGAGGTTTGTACGGCTTTCTGAACGATCGTGAATGTTTGGACGCTTGACACTGAAATGGAAGATGGCATGTTAACGACCTTAAAACAGTCTACAGTATCATATTTGATATGCAAAGGCCTCTAAATGATCAAAACGTTGCTGTTACACACAATCTACTGTTGTCTGATTGATAGTTTAGACTTTTTAGCGAGTAAAAGGCCTTTTAGTATAATTGTAAATTGTCTTTTTGCTGTGAAATCTTTATTGATGAAGTTAAAACTCTAGATTATTATTATTATTATATTGGTGATTATGAGAGTGTAATTGGAAATATTGCAACTTGTCATGCAATTAATTGTTTTTTCTTTATTAACAGGGGCTTATTCTCAAGGGCTGGATTGAGTTGACCTCGGACACGGAAGAGAACAGACGACAGGCGATACGTTACTTTGACAGCGGCGTTCAGGACACAGGAAATTTATTTGGACTCATGGGAAAGGTAAAACGTGTCTTTAGAAACAAACTGACTGTGTTGGGGGTAACGCATTACAAGTAATGCAAGTTATGTAATCAGATTACTTTTTCAAAGTAACTAGTAAAGTAACAGATTACTTTTAAATTTACAACAAAATATCTGAGTTACTTTTTCAAATTAGTAACGCAAGTTACTTTGATTTTCCACTTTATTAACCGATGTCTTTGCTGCTGACCTTCGATGATCCAATTCAACCATACTAAGAAAAAATCACTTTAAACTTTACATTTGTTTTTATTGTTGAAGAGTGCTGAAGTTTCTTGTCTGAGTTGCGCCCTCTACTGTACAGGTGTGAATTTGCATTACCTTCAGCTTGAGGTTTATTCATTTAACTTTTGGTGTGAAAGGGCCTTTACATTTGCTAAAAATAGAATAACTTTTTGGTTTAAAAACAAACAAGCAAGCCCATCCCAGATGAAAAAAGAGCACAGTGAAAGTAACATAACGCATTATTTTCCATAAAAAGTAACTAAGTAACGCAATTAGTTACTTTTTTTAGGAAGTAACGCAATATTGTAATGTATTACTTTTAAAAGTTACTTTCCCCAACACTGCAAACTGATGATCTATTTTGAATCTTCTTTGACGTGCAGATTGAGTTCTTCATGGCGAAGCAGAACGAGAAGTGCGCTCTTGACATCGCCAATCAGATCATAGTCTCTCATCCGGATTTCAGCCCGGCGCTCGTCATGAAGATGAAGGTGTTCATGTCAATGCGTGACTGGGATCAAACGGAGGAGGTCGCCCAGAGGTGTGTGTTCTTCTGAGCTTTTATCTGAATACATAGTTTCAGACATTATTCGGTGACTTGGCTTGAAATGTGCAGAGTTCTGGAGAGAGACGGACGTGATCTGAAAGCTCTTCAAATGATGACTGTCATTGCTGCGGCTAAGGATGGAAATATGGAGATGGTAATTCTGTTTCATTTATTTCAAACGTATGTTGACTATTTTCAAAACAGAATTAAATCATTTATACCACTATATATTTATGAAAGCTGATTTTAAGTGTTATCTTCTCTAGAGGATGACTTCAGTGCATCCAAAAATCACATACTTGTCTACTATATAGTAGGCAAAAAACAGTATGTGACAAAAAAGTATGTCTGAATTCACAGTACTTGTAAAAAGAGTAGGAAAAAAGTACCTGGATGAACATCCGGATTACGTTCATACTACACACATTCATAGTGCATACTTTTTTAGCGCTCATGAAATAATTACTCAAAATAAGTACCTACTTTTCACCTACTGTTTTTCAAATACTATGTATTCGGACATACTACTCTTTTGGCGGTCTGTTTTTCGCATACTATATATTAGGGAAGTTTTCAATTTTGGACACAGTGTTATCTTTTTTCCGTGTTTCCTTTTTGTTTCCATGATTTCTAGAATGTTCTCATTTGTTGTCATGGCAACGCATTGTTTGATTGATTTGTTCCACCTGCTTCTTGTTTAGATTTTTGTTATTCTCCTGCATTCCTGTGTGTTTTTTGTTTTGCTTAATTGTTTAATAAAGGGATTGTTGTATATAGATCCTGCCTCAACTACTCTTGCTTGCTGCAACCAACTATGACAATTCATTAAAAATGGCATTAACGGTTTTTTTTTTTTTTTTCAAAAATTGAAATCAACATGAATACAAATATTAGTTTTCAACTAAAACTGGAAAACTTTTTTATGCGTTTTGGCCATTTACACGACAACGGCATTTTAAGGGCCTGAAAACGCAAAATTTTGAAAACAATTTCGTTATCAAAGGAAAAACATTTTTTTTACATTTTTGTAATGTAAACCTACCCTAAGAATGTGACATGCATTTTAATTCCTTTTCCTTTCATCTCAGACTTTCTTATTCGTCTATGACCCACAAATGTTGTTCCTGTATAAATGCTGTATTTCAGGTTAAAGAGCGTCTTCAAGCTTTAATGAGTGCAGTTGAGATGTCTGAGCCCAGAAATCCCAGCCTGCATCTGGAGATCACAGCACCCATCAGCCGACTGGTGCGAATCACTGTCAATACAATAACTAAACATCATGTGTCCACTTATACACTGTTAGCGCTCTTTCTTAGTCATTAATATGCTAATAGGCCAGGCTTGTTTATTTCCACTGTAGCACTGAACACACACACTGTCCTCACTGGGGGGTTTTTGCTTCCCTAAGTGTCTGTTTCCATGATACTGCTTGCCCTTGGGTGGTTTCAGAGCTATTCTTTTTTGTTTTGGAGCTTGTTTGACTGGCTTGAGACTAATTTATCCATCCTGATTATTACAGTATAGTCTCTGTCTACAGCAGAAAAGCTCTAAAATATTTCTCCCCAACTGCAGTGTGGACACAACACCGAGATCCTGCAGATGTTGACGGTGTTTGTGCATCGGGTGTCCTCACGTGCATCAGCGGCATCTGATGTCCTCTGTGAGCTCGGCTATCTTCTAAGTCTCCAAGACAAGTATAAAGACGCCCAAAAATGCTACTCTACAGTACTGAAAACAGACCCAAAATGCACATCAGCATTAGTAGGTACAGTATCATCACAACCAGGCAGCAACATTATCTTCAGTGTAATGCAATGCCCAGGTCATATTTCACCCAAAACCAACAGAACAAAATCTATATCTTAATAACAAGGGGGAAAAGAAATTCAATTTGTATAAAAGCATTTTTCTTTTTTGCATTATTTTAATTGTAAAGTATTCATATACCATGGATGTAATATTTATAGGCACGATCAGATGTCAGGTGATGTGTGATCAGCTTGAGGAAGCCGCCCAACAGCTCGCATTCTTCTGCGAAGCGCAAAAGTCTCTTGGAAACATAGCGGTAAAATTACTATTTTTACAACCAAGACTCACTCTTCCTATTGCCCAGTGTTCAGTAGAGGCTTTAGACTGTCTTCAGGACATATTTAGATTGGTAGTAATTAATTAATAGCTCTGATTAAGCCTTCAGTAGTGTGCTGTAACTGTGACCTAAATATGTTTGATTAAACAGGAAGTTGCTCTGCTGAAGGCCATTTTGGCCAGGAAGCAGAAAGCAGACGAGGAGACAGTGATACAGCTGCTGAAAGATGCCACAGAGCTCCATTTCTCTGCTCTCCGTGGCTTAAATTATGGTGTAGACTATCTGCAGATGCTGGATCTCAGTTTCCTCCTGCGAATAGTGCGCATGCACCTGGAGTCCAAGCAGGTATTTTATACTTCAGAATATATCAATTCTTGTGTTTGATTAGCAGGGAATACAAGACATGATAAAACTGGAACTTTACTTCTGGAAAATGTAATGGAAGAACACATTTGATGTGTATTTTTTATATATTTTATTACAATTTCACAGGATTTTCCCCTCATTCCTGGACAAACTCCACCATTTTGGCTCAAACACGCGAATATGATCTTAGAAACGATCGTCAAAGTCATTCCTGGCATGTCAGCGAGCTGTTATTATATTGCCTACGTCAAGTTCCTTCTAGGCAAGTGTGTTGAGATACAGAAACATTAGAGTCACCTGAGCTGTGATAACAATCCCAGAATGCCTCTGCAGGCGACCACAGAACAGCCCAGCACCTTCTGAACCTGTGCATGGAGAAAGAGCCGACCATGCCAGAGATCCACCTTCTGCAGGCCCGACTGCACCTCCACGCTGGAGAAAACAGCAAGTGTCTGAGCTGCCTGGAATCTGGAGTCAGCATCAACTTTGAGGTGAAGTCTGAGCGGTGAAAGAGAAGGAGCGTTTTTATCTGCTGTGACTTTAAGACTTCCTTCTAAAAGATGTTTCCAAACATCCAATAGACATTGATGGGGAAATATAGACAGTCTGTCAGATGTCAGAAAATTGCAGAAGCTTAGAACAAGCCGTTTTAATAACTGATTTTTTCACCAGGAAGGAAGTTTTGAGTTACAGAATACAATGAAAACAGAATGAGTTCAGTAAGATTGTTTAAATATTTCTGAAAGAAGTCTCCTCTGCTCACTAAGGCTGCATTTATTTGATCAAAAATACAGTAATGTGTATATATTATTACAATTTAAACAGTTTTCTATGTGAATATATAGTAAAATGTTATTTATTTCTGTGATCAAATTTTCAGCATCATTACTTCAGTCTTCAGTGTCACATGATACTTCAGAAATCATATTAATATGCTGATTTGCTGCTCAAGAAACATTTCTGATTATTATCAGTGTTGAAAACGGCTCATATTATTTTTCAAGATTATTTGATTAGAAAGTTAATTTACTTGAATTAGAAAATCTTTTGTAGCATTATAAATGTCTTTACTGTCAATTTAATGAATAAAAGTATGAATATCTGGCCACACTTTAGATTAGGGTCCAATTCTCACCATTAACTAAGACTTTTGCCTCAATAAACTCCTAATTATTGCTTATTAATAGTAAAGTTTAGGGGTTGGGTTGAATTAAGGGATGTAGAATATGGTCTACAAAATAAGGCATTAATATCTGCTTTATAAGTACTAATAAACAGCTAATATGCGTGCTAACTAGTTAATATTTAGAATTGGACCCTAAACTAAATTGTGACCAGAAATTCATACTTTTATTCAGTAAGGATACATTAAATTGATTAAAAGTTACAGTAAAGACATTTATAATGTTACAAAATAAGTAAATGCTGTTCTTTTGAACTTTCTAATCAAATAATTCTGAAAAATAAAATGTGTCACCATTTCTACAAATATATGAACTGTTTTTTAACATTGATAATAATCAGAAATGTTTCTTGAGCGACAAATCAGTATAATTAGAATAAAATCTGAAGACTGGAGTAATGATGCTGAAAATTCAGCTTTGATCACAAAAATAAATTACATTTGACTATATATTCACATAGAAAACAGCTGTTTTAAATAGTAATAATATATCAAATTTTTTACTGAAACTTGTAACTTGTAACTGGAGTGACCTCCATTATCTGTGTGTTTATATCTTGAGCTCATCTGTGATTTATCTGTGACAGGTTCGAGATCGATTCCAATTCAATCTGCTCAAAGCTCGTGCTCTGCTGAGGTCTGGAGACTTGAAGAACGCCATCCAGTGCCTGAACATCACCATGAACATGCCAGGGGTCCGCAGACCGTCAGAGGGGCCGCAGTCTTCCGTCTCCAGCAGTGAGCGAGTGTCCGTGTTCCTGGAGCTCACAGAGGCCCTGAGACTCGACGGACAGCAGGTCCAGGCTGCACTTTTTATATATAGAATTTTAAAGGAATACACAAAAATGATTAAACAAACACTTGAAACAACCAGTCTGAGCTTTCATAATCTACCATGTCTTAAAATTTACTCTTTCATCAGCATGAGGCCACTAAAGTTCTGCAAGACGCCATTCTGCTCTTCAAAGGGACACCAGAGGAGACGCGTGTCATGCTTGCTAATGTGGATCTGGCTTTGGGCAGAGATGATGTGGACGCCGCTGTGTCCATCCTGCATAACATTCTGCCGGCTGGATCAACCTACATCCAAGCCCGAGAGAAGATGGCTCACATTTACCTGGAGAGGAGAAGAAACAAGAAGCTTTACATTGCATGTTACAGGTGAGAACTCTACTTGCACCATTTATGAGTGACAAATCATGTCTAGGTCATGATATATATATATATATATATATATATATATATATATATATATATATATATATATATATATATATATATATATTACTGTTGTTTAATGCTTTATGCTGCTGATTAGTTATTTTTACTATTTAATTTAAAATTTCTTAACAAAAATATTTTTTTTCACAAATGTGTATGTAGAGGAAACAATATTTATTAAAATCTAATGAGAATCACTATTGGGGATAATTTAAGAAAAAAAATCAGAAATAAGAATTTGAGGTAAAATACACATAATTATCATGAAAATAATGTCACAATGTTAAAAATTCATGACATTTTATTTTTATTATTTCTTTTGATATATGAGATTCACTCTTTGTATTTTACACTGAAACTTTAAGAAAACATCTTTAGCATCTTTAAAAAGTATGTTTTGCTACAGCATGTGGAAGTGTACTTGCCATCTTAAGATAAAATGTTTCAGAGAAATAAGTGAGCAGCTTCCAGGACCTCATACTAGCATCTTGCTGGCTGATGCCTTCATGAAGATACACCAGGTAAATATTTCATGTTTTGAGATTTTCCTTTGGCTTCTCAGTACCAAATCTCTCACCAAATCTTTATAAACCATAAAAAAATCTTGTTCTTAAAGCCAGAGGAAGCAGTCAAGATCTACCAAGAAGTAGAGAAGATGGCTCCTAAAGTCACATTAGCCAAGAAAATAGGCCACGCTTTAGTGAAGGCTCATGAATATGACAAGGTTAGTGGCTTCTACAGGTTTCCAGAGGATATTTAATTGGAAAAAAGTTAAAGGAAGTGTTTGTTTCTCATGTTTCAGGCGGTGAGCTACTATGAGACGGCGCTGAAGACCGATGCGCTGGACTGTGTTTTGAGTGTTGAGCTGTCCGAACTGCTTCTGAAACTGAAACGATTGGAGGAAGCTCAGCAGGTTCTGGAGAAGGCCTTGGAACATGAACCTAGTATAGAAATTACTCAAATAAACATGATTGAATGCCACGGGAAACAGGAAATATTGTTCTCAGTATGTAATTTTTCTGCTTTTGCAGCTACTGCATTGACTACAATGATGAATGATGTAAAAGTTTTACGAGTGTTAGTGAAAGTGCTACGTGCCCGGAACGAGTCTGCTCTGGAGGTCCTGCAAAAGGTTTGTGAGCATTTTCAAAGTTATATACAGCAATAAGTGCCCATAACATGTTTATTTAAAAGATCGAAATTTTATTTTTGGGGCCTGCTGGAATGCATTATTTACAGTTAAGCTCTGTTTAAGTTCCTGTCTCTTTAAATCCTGCCCAGTCTGTTCTGATTGGTCAGCTTTGGCAGTCTGTTTTTGACTGGTCAGTGGCTTTGAGTGTGTGTCAGGAAAAAACATGCCAGCTTCCAGTAGGTGGGCATTTTGTGTCTGAAATCGACCCCTCATTCACTATTCCCTACATTAGTCCACTAATGTACTTAACTTGAGGGATTGATTGAAAGCGTGTGAGTGAATTTGAGTTCGCCGGAAGGGCTGCTGCTTTTGCATAGTTTGTTTGTGCTTGCTGTTTAATAATTATTAATTAACTTTGTAAACTGGCAGCTCCAGTAGTAAGAAGAAAATATGTATCGTGTAATTGCGAGTTATAAAGTCAGAATTGTGAGTTACAAAGTCAAAATTGTGAGATATACAGTCAGAATTGCGTCATATAAAGTCAGAATTGCGAGATATAAAGTCAGAATTGTGAGTTATAAAGTCAGAATTGTGAGTTATAAAGTCAGAATTGCGAGATATACAGTCAGAATTGCGTCATATAAAGTCAGAATTGTGAGATATAAAGTCAGAATTGTGAGATATAAAGTCAGAATTGTGAGTTACAAAGTCAAAATTGTGAGATATACAGTCAGAATTGCGTCATATAAAGTCAGAATTGTGAGATATAAAGTCAGAATTGTGAGTTATAAAGTCAGAATTGCGAGATATACAGTCAGAATTGTGTCATATAAAGTCAGAATTGCGAGATATAAAGTCAGAATTGCGAGATTTAAAGTCAGAATTGCGAGTTGTAAAGTCAGAATTGCGAGATTTAAAGTCAGAATTGTGAGATATAAAGTCAGAATTGCGAGATTTAAAGTCAGAATTGTGTCATATAAAGTCAGAATCAGAAGTTATAAAGGCAGAATTGCGAGATATAAAGTCAGAATTGCGAGATATAAAGTCAGAATTGCGAGATATAAAGTCAGAATTGCGAGATATAAAGTCAGAATTGCGAGATATAAAGTCAGAATTGCGAGATATAAAGTCAGAATTGCGAGATATAAAGTCAGAATTGTGAGTTATAAAGTCAGAATTGTGAGATATAAAGTCAGAATTGCGAGATGTAAAGTCAGAATTGCGAGATATAAAGTCAGAATTGCGAGATTTAAAGTCAGAATTGCGAGATTTAAAGTCAGAATTGCGAGATTTAAAGTCAGAATTGCGAGATTTAAAGTCAGAATTGCGAGTTATAAAGTCAGAATTGCGAGATGTGAAGTCAGAATTGTGAGATATAAAGTCAGAATTGCGAGATATAAAGTCAGAATTGCGAGATTTAAAGTCAGAATTGCGAGATTTAAAGTCAGAATTGCGTGTTATAAAGTCAGAATTGCGAGATGTAAAGTCAGAATTGCGAGATATAAAGTCAGAATTGCGAGATATAAAGTCAGAATTGCGAGATATAAAGTCAGAATTGCGAGATGTAAAGTCAGAATTGAGTAATATAAAGAAAACTAATCAGAATTTTGAGTTTATCTTGCAGTTCTTACATTATACATTACATTCTTACATTACACAATTGCGAGTTTATATCTCGAATTGTGAGATAATATGTCACAATTATCTCTTATTTTTTATTCAGTGGCGGAAACAAGCTTCCATAACAAACAGCTATTACACACTAAATGAAATGTAAAATAAATAAATGAATAAAGGTACTTTGGGTTAGTGTGTGTGTTGGGTAAGTGACAAAAGCAGAACCCATTATAATCAGTGATGCTGTCTGCACTGCCGCGCCATGACAAAATCCCCTTTCTAACTGTGACATACTTCAAGCGCTTACTCTACTTCTGACATGAAGAACAAATGCATTTCAATGGTCTCTTTTTGCTCTATTGTCAGGCGCACGATCTCCAGCAAAAAGTTGTTTGCCGTGTTACAAATGAGCATTCAGCAGAATTAGAGGAACAGAGGAAGTTGTTAGCGTCCATCTGTTGTGACTGGGCTCAAGAGTTTCACCTCAACCACGACCTGGAAATGGCCAAACAACACTATACAGACGCATTAAATCACAGCCCAGACAATGAAGAGGTCAGTCAGCTCAGTGAATGTAGAGGAGGGATTTGGAGGGAATGTTTTATGTCACATCTGTCAATTTTGTCCACATACAGATCACTTTTCATCTGGCTCAGTTACACTATGAGCATCAGAAGCTGGACTATAGCGAGGAACTGTGTGTGAAGATACTGCAGCTCCACCAGAACCACACCGCTGCCTCAATGGTATGAACTCTTATCATTTTCCAAACAAAATTAATTGCAAGAGATTTGACCACATCTGTCTGTGTGTTTGGTTTTATCTTCAGCTGATGGCTGATGCATTATTTTGGAAGAACCAAAAAGGGGAAGCGGTCGAGATTTATGCTCGTATAATGGAGCGAAACCCAGGTGTGATGGAATGACAGTTTCTGATATAACGCAAACACACTTTATTATTTTTAAATATGTAATGTCTGTTTCCATTTACGGTAGACAACTTTCATGCCATGGCCAAGTTTCTACACATTCTGCGCAGGATGGGGAATCTAGACGAGATCCAGTCTGTGTTTAAGGCTTGTGAAAAGTTCTGTCCGCTGTCGGTCAGAGAACCGGGGTTTAATTACTGCAAGGGTTTTTACTTCTGGTCAGTGAACAACATCATAACTGGGATCATTTTAAGTCTTTTGAAAAGAATCAGGATGTTAGAGAAGTTTGAACTTTAACTGTTAATAAATATTAGGTGAATCTCACAAAGAAACGTACAGGTTTTCACCTTTTTATTTTTTTATTTATTTTATTTTTTCAAAAATTTAAAATGAAAATCAAGCCGAAATGATTTTTTTAGGATCATTAACAATTTTTGTGTTTTTTGTTTGTCAAGTATGTAATTAAAAATATATTAATCGTCCTAAAAATGGTTATAATTTTTTTTTGTGCTGTTTCCTTTATTTGTTTATTTATTTATTTCCCCCCATTTGATTTATATCTTTGTTTTTATCACAGTAAATCCATTTTTAAAAAATGTAATTTGGTAAAGTTCATGAAAACAATATAAAATATCTTAATGGTCCTATAAATTGTCCTACATTTTTTTTTTAAATTATATATATATATATATATATATATATATATATATATATATATATATATATATATATATATATATACTTTTTATTTTTTTTTATTTATAGGTAAAATATGACTTTTACATTTTGAGAATTTTTAGAAAGAATGTAATTTGTTTGTGTCAAATTCATGAAAATAATACCAAATATCCTAATTGTCCTAGACATTTTTTTCCTATATACTTTAATAATAATACAATTTTTTCCATTTGATTTATAAGTCAAATATGACTTATACATTTCACTGATTTTGTGAGATTCACCCTAACATTCTCTGATTTGTTTTAATAATTTTGTAAAGTTGATGTTCATTGCCTGTGCTTCCAGTGCCAGTCTAGACTTACTAATAAAAGGCAGTTTATTATTATTTCTAAATGTGTCGTTTATAAGAGAGTGAGAGGCTTTTTGTGGGATGGTTGACCTCAGGCACACCTACCAGGTGAAGGAGGCCCTGACACACCTGAACAAGGCCAGAGGAGACACGGACTGGGGAGAACCAGCGGTGGAGCTGATGGTCCAGATCTGCCTGAACCCTGACAAGGATGTTTTTGGAGGAGAGGTTTTAGATAAAGGACAAAAGGACATGAGGTGAGAAGAACTGATGAAGTCTGTGTTTTCAAATATTCAGATGATTTCATGCAGTTTGTCTGTGATGGTTTCTCCAGCAGCGAGTCAGAGACTGAGATGAGACTGAGCACAGCTCAGAATCTACTGACGATGTTTCGCCCGCGCTCGAAATCTGAGCAGGACAAAGCCAGGCTGCTCTCCAACCTCTGTCGGATCTACAGCAAAGAGGCCAAACAGGTGGAGAGAGCCGTGCTGGAGCTCACAGACATGATGTCGGAGAATGTAAGGCTAGATTTGATCAGCAGAGTCATTGCCAACTTTAGTTCTCTTATTTTCATGATCCTGAAATATTATTAATTTACTGCTTGTTGCACTTCCAGTACTTCTTTATTAAGGACAACAGAACTATAACTCAACAACAACGTCAGACTTTTTCTGAATGAAATGTTCTTGCTGATCTGTAGGTGATGCTGGAGGCGTCTTTGCTCGCGATGGCTCAAGGTTTCCTTCAGCTTAAGCAGATTCCCAGAGCCAGAAACTTCCTCAAACGCCTCACCAGGATGGAGTGGAACGACGCAAATGCTGATTACCTGGAGAACGCCTGCCTGCTCTTGGCTGACATGTACATAAACATGGGAAAATACGCACAAGTGGACAAACTGCTCGACAGCTGCATACGACACAATGAGGTTTTTACACTGGCTGAAATCAGCAATAAACAATATACCTTCTTTGTTCAAATCTTGAAAATGCACAAAAAATGTGAATGTGAATCTTAGTTTAGAAGTTTAGATTTAGATAAGTTTATTTGTGCCTACTAATATTTTAGATGTGCAATTTCTAAAAACATTGCTTATTGATTATGCCTGAGAATACAAGTAAATATGTAAGTTTAATTTATATAGCACCTTTCAAAATCAGTGTTTGCAGAAGAAAAATAGAGAGTTGATATAATTAATAGTAAATATTGAATAGTATTATAGTAAATAAATATAAAGTAAATATAATATGTAAATATATCTATATATGTAAATATAATACAATATGTACAAATAATATAATATGAAGTAAATGGATATAATTAATAGTAAATAATAAATAGTATTATTGTAAATAAATATACAGTAAATATAATATAATAATATATAATAATGTAATATATCTGTTTATGTAAATATAAAATATACAATATGTACAAATAATATAATATGAAGTAAATAGATATCATTAATAGTAAATAATGAATAGTATTATAGTAAATAAATATAATATAATAATATTTTATAATATAAAATGTAAATATATCTATATATGTAAATATAATACAATATGTAAACATAATATAATAATATATTATAATATGTAAATATATATATGTAAATGTAATACAATATGTAAAAATAATTTAATTAATATGAAATAAATAGATATTATTAATATTAAATAATTAATTGTAATAATAATAATTATATTAGTAAATATATATTTAAAGTTTATATTTTAATTTATTATATAATAATAAGATGGTAATTTTGCATATAGATAATTTAAGTTAGTTATATTTTTATTTTGTTATATTTTTAGCTATATTACAAAATAAAATAAAATAATATATAACATTATAACATATTTAAATATTAAATAATTTTTAATTATTTCATTTCAATATTTTTCAGAAAAAAAAGGTCTTTATTTTATGTGTGCAGGAAAATATTTGAGATTTTGAAATAAATATAACCCTCCGAGAATGATCATAGAGAAATGTTAGTGTTTGGACAACAAATATACATTAAGATGTAAATAATGTAGAAAGTGCTTATAAAACTGAAACAATGAAATAACACATTTTTATCTTTATTTCCCTGTCGTTGTGATCTTTCAGTCATGTAGTAAAGCGTACGAGTATCACGGTTTCATGATGGAGAACGAGCAGAGATACATAGATGCAGCGCTGCAGTATGAACTGGCCTGGAAGTACAGCAACAGAGTCGATCCTGCGATCGGTGCGACTTGAAAATAAAACCGTTCACATACTGGAGATGTTCAATTCTGCCTTTTCATCTGTTGCTTTTCAATCTCATTTGCAGGATTCCGTCTGGCCTTTAACTGTCTGAAGTGCAAGAACTACACTCAGGCTGTTGACGTGTGTCGTCAGGTTTGCAAAAACTTGATTTTCTCCATTTTTAAGGTGTTGGATGATGTCATCTGGACATCTGATTGGTCACATTGGTTGTGTGCAGGTTCTGCAGCAGCATCCAGATTACCCACAGATCCACAGCGAGGTTCTGACCCGAGCTCAGCTCTCTCTCCGTCCGTGATGCTGTGTGCGTGTCGTTTCCAGTGGGATCAAGACTTAAAGACTTTCATTGAGAAATATTGAGTTATAAAGCTAATATACAAATTAAAATACTAGTGTTTATTAGTTAGTTGTTTATAAGGTTTTATGTTTATGTACCATAGGAAATGCTTGAGATTAGAACAGCAAGAAATTTGTAATATCCAGTGCACTGATTTAATTTCACTCCAAAATTCCTGAAGCACAGAATAATAAAGCACAAAACTTTTATAAACTTTAAACTGTACTGGAAAGCTGTTCTCTGATATTTATAGCAGTGACAAAATAAAATGTGAAGATCTGAAACAGCATATCAGCTTTTCTCATATGACCTCACTTATATTTTAATATGGACACGGAGCTGCAGGTGAGTGTCTGTTTGGTCTTGATAGTACACTATGTTGATCATTGTTGTGTTAATATTTAAAGGTGAATTTTCATTTTACTACAGCTCCACTTGGCATCAACCAATTTGGAAAGAAGGTAGGAAATCACACTCCCCATTAAATGCATTCTATAATTCACCCTTTTTTATCCCTGTATACTTATTTTTGTGTCTCAATCTGACCTTCACTGCTGACAGTTCCTCAGTCCTGCTGCAGGAGGCGCCAGTGAGCTGAACGATGAAGCTGATTGGCCAATCAACCATGAGGTATTTATAACATTTGACAGGTACTTCTGTAACAATATAGACATAGAATTAAGGAATAATATGAAGTAAATTACGACTGTTCCACATTTTTTAGGCTTTTTTAGGCCATGACTGAATATTTACAAGTCTTGCTTTTTTAAAAGTCTAGTTCCAGATATGCTGACATGTTTTAAATGTCTGCTGGTAAAAATGCACAAAAAAAGTGAATGTGTGTAGAATTTTTGCCTAATAAGTTGTGCAATTGCAAAAAAACATCTTTGTGTTTATTTGTTGTTCCTAATAATACTTATATTTATTTATTAGTTATATTTAATTAGTAAATAAAAATAGTAGTTGTAAATTGTAAATTTTTGATATTACATATTTAAAATGTATATAAAGTACTTTATATAAAATAATAAAAATATATGAAACATTAGTAATTTTTTATATATATATATATATATATATATATATATATATATATATATATATATATATATATATATACACATTACCATTTAAAAGTTTGGAAACATTACTATTTTTAATGTTTTTGAAAGAAGTCTTTTATGCTCATTTAAGGCTGCATTTATTTGATCAAAAATACAGAAAAAACAGTCAAATTGTGACATATTATTACAATTTAAAAATAATGGTTTTCTATTATAATATACTTTAAAACATATTTTTTTTTCTGTATTGCAAAGCTGAATTTTCAGCATCACTACTCCAGTCTTCAGTGTCACATGATCCTTCAGAAATCATTCTAATATGATAATTTGCTGCTCAGTTATTATCAAAGTTGGAAACAGTTGTGTTGCTTAATATTTTTTTAAACCGTGATACTTTTTTCAGGATTCATTGATGAATAAATAGTCAAAAAGAATAATTTGTTCAAAATAGAAATATTTTCTAACAATATAAATCACTTTTTATCAATTTAACACATCTTTGCTGAAAAAAAGTATTAATTTCTTTAAAAAAAAAAGAAAGAAACAAATACTGACCCCAAACTTTTGAACAGTAGTGTATATTGTTACAAAAGATTTAATTTAAATAAATGCTGCTCTTTTTTAAACTTTTTAATCATCAAATAGTCCTTAAAAAAGTATCACATTATAAAAAAATATTAAGCAGCACAACATTTGTAATAAATCATCATATTAGAATGATTTCTGAAGGATCATGTGACACTGAAGACTGGAGTAATGATGCTGAAAATTCAGCTTTGATCACAGGAATAAATTACATTTTAAAGTATATTATAATAGAAAACCATAATTTTAAATTGTAATAATGTTTTACAATATTACTGTTTTTATTTTTTTTCCTGTATTTTTGATCAAATAAATGCAGGCTTGATGAGTAGAGAAGACTTTTTTCGAAAACATTAAAAATAGTAATGTTTCCAAAGTTTTTAATGGTAGTGTGTATATATATATATATATATATATATATATATATATATATATATATATATATATATATATATATATATATATACAATTAATCACGATTAATTGATTTAATATATATATATATATATATATATATATATATATATATATATATATATATATATATATATATATACATATAAAAACCATTTGCAACTAGAATATTCTATCTTTTAAAAGTTCAATTTTTTAAGTTATATAATAATGATTAGAAATAATATTAAATAAGAAATAAAGTTGATAATTTGAAATTAAATGAAATAAACCGTTTTAATATTAAATCACTATATATTTTATTTCAGTATTTTTCAGAAATAATTTTTGTATTTAAAATAATTATAACAAATTATAGTCATAATCATAGGCGAATGTTATTGTTTGATTCTCTTGAATATGAGTAGTTTGGACAAGAAAGACACATTAAGATTGTAGAAAGTGTTAATAAAAGGAAAATGAAGAGGGAAAAAAGAAGTCAATCTATGATGCAAGATAAAATAATTGGAGGGGGAAGGAGGGAGAGAGAGATGGTTGTGACAGAGGAAATGATGTTGTCATGAGTGCTGAAGTACCTGTATCATAACGGATTTTGTTGAAGGACACAAAGTTTTGTGCCTGAGAAGAGAAGAGAGCGTTCAGCAGCGTTTACAAGCCGTAAGAACACACACTTCTCATGTGATACACTGTAGCTTCATGTCTTCATGTTTGTACAGTCTCAAATCTTCTTCATCCGCAGATGTCCGTCTCCGACAGCTCTCCTTCCTCCATCTGTATGTTTACACTCCATCATCCGTCCTCCACCTCTCCGGACGGGACTCTGCCTCTGGACTCCGACTCCACCGCGCAGATGCCTCAGATGGACGGGGGTCTGTACGGCCAGCAGATGGGCTTTCCAAAGATGCCGGACAACCGGAGCATGGAGCAGATGATGGGATTGGGTTACCTGCCGTATCCCTCCTGTCTGAACGGCACGAACACCGAACGAGGAGCGCAGCAGAGTCACGGCACTCCACAGGTGACAAACATCTGACACGCTCTTATGCGTGTTTCTAACGTCTTATGACAAACCTATGAATACATTTAAACGTAAAATGAAATTCAGGAATAATCAATATACCTTTTTTGTTGAATATTTTAGCTGTATAATTTCTAAAATAATTTGTTTGTATTGCTGGGTTATCATAGTTAACTGAAACTAAAACCATAAAAATAAAAAATTGCAAATAAAATAAAATATTAAAAAAAAATTGTTTTATTCCAGCTAGTTGCCATTACAGCTTTTTTCCTTTTCATTTAGTTTAGCTGAAACTGAAATAAAATTAATAAAACATATGTAAACATTTTTTTTCAAAATTATAATTATATATTATACTTATAATAAATTCTAACTTATATACTTTTAAAAATGACAAAAACAACAAAATTACTAAAACTAAAGTTAAAATGGAAAATAACAACTAATTCAACATAATAAAACTATAACATTATCTCAATTATATTAAAATAATATAGAAATAATATCACTGGTTTGATTATGCCTGAGAATGCAAAATGAATGAGTAAATAATAATTAATTGAGGAAATAGTTAATAGTTAATTATATATTTGATGTTTATATAATAAAATTGTTATTAATGATGATAATAGTAGTTATAAATATAGAAATAAATATTAAATAGTAAAATATTTTTTCAAAATCAGTTTAATATTTTATTTTAAACATTTTCAGAATTGTGTATATATATATATATATATATATATATATATATATATATATATATATATATATATATATATATATATATATATATAATTTTTATTTTGTGTGTGTGTGTATATATTCTATTTTTAAAAATACTTAAAATATGCAAATAAAAACTTAATAAAAAATATTTTTTATTATAATATCGATAATATGTTTTATTTATCACGTCTGAGAATAAAAGTAAAATGAATTAGTAAATACTTTATATTAGTAATTATATATTTGATGTTTATATAATAACATTGAGTTATTAATTATAATGATAATAATTATAAATATTAGATTTTTTAAAATAATTTTAATATATTTAATTTTTTTAAAAATATGAATTTGTATTTTTTTTATTTTCTGTGTTCATGAAATTTGAGGCAGTGAATTATAATAAATAACTAATGATGACAAATACTTCCATTTTTTTTTTCATTTTTTTTTTTATGTGTACATGAAATTATTTGAGGCACTGAAATAATTATAATAAAGCCCTCCAAGATTTATCATAGGAGAATATTAATTTTAAATTTTATTTAATATTATTTTATGGTTTGAACAACAAGGATTCATTAAGAGTTTCTAAAACTGCATCTGCTATAAATAAATAGTCCATTTCTGATGGATGAAGTGAGAGAAATAAGTATCTGGGAAATGAAAGATTTCCCCACACACATTTCACAACTGCGTCAAGTTGATTTGACCAACAGAAAGCTGTTTGGTTTGAAAGTGACTTCGCTGCACTGTTGACAATAGCCTGTGAAATTTAGCCAGAATTAACTCGCATTGTTAGATCAGCATCAAGCTAACATTGAAATTTGGTTTGTCATCTCTGTATGAACAGCTTTCACTGAACTTATTTTCTTTTCCGTTCTCTGTCAATCTATGGGAAGGATTTTTCGCAGTTTCTTCTGCCAGCCCCAGTGTCCACCCTCCGCCAGGCCGGACAGAAGAGAGGCCTGAGCAAAGACAGCGTTGAATATCGCCTGCGCAGAGAGCGGAACAACATCGCCGTGAGGAAGAGCCGCGATAAAGCGCGCCGCCGGATCCAGCTGACCCAGCAGAGGGCGCTGCAGCTACAGGACGAGAATCACAGACTGCAGCTGCACATACAGCGTCTGTCGCACGAGGTGGATGCGCTCAGACACTACCTGTCACAGCGCCACCTACAGGCCAAAGAGCAGGACGGCGGGGGACAGGACAACTGTTGAGCGACTGAAGGTTTTGTTGATCGTAGATTAGATTGGTGACTTTCATATCGTTTCAGTTGAATGTCATTTCCCAAAGTGAACATGGGAAATAATCTATTTGAAGGGATAACCCGATGCCGGATGTATTGAACATTACAGCAAATCAGGAAGTCGTGCGGAAAAAGCACAACAAACTCAGTTTCATTTGAAATAAATATTTCAATCTTGTAACTCGTTAATTTTTTATCCTTCCCGGAGAGATCTGGGCTTTCTGCAGGGAATATTTCTCACAGTCGGTTTATTTTTTGAAAGTCATTTTGTATATAGACATAATCTTTAAAGTTTTAACTAAAATATTAAATACAAATAAAGAAAAATGTCTCAAATGTATCGTACTGTATGGCTGAAATTTAAAAAGGTTACATTTGTTTACATTAGTTAACATGAACTAGTTTTTAATTATATATTATACGTATAATACTTTCTAACTTATATACTTATACAAATGACAAAAACCGGAATGGAAAATATGCAAATAAAAACAAATTCAACATTTTAATAAAAAAAAAGTTTTATTGATTATGTCTGAGAATAAAAGTAAAATAGATATTAGTAATTATGTATTTGATGTCTAAATAATAACATTGAATTATTAATGATGATGATAATAATTATTTTAATATATTTTATTTTTTTTTAAATCATGAATAATTTGTATTTTTTTTACTTTATGTGTGCATGAAATTTGAGGCACTGAAATAATTATAATAAATAACTAATGATGAAAATTACTTCATTTTTTGTTACTTAATTAACAAGATCGTATTGTAAAGTAAAACAAGTGAATATCTAAAGAAACAAAAATGCATTTTAAATGTTTTGTATGTATTTGCAATATTTATACAAAATTCATTAATATCAGCCGAACCTTTGACCTTTTAGGTGTTATCCACATACTAACTCTAACTTTGATGATTTGCCTCCAGTGAAATGAGTTTATTTGTTCCTGCATTGATTGTAAATTGCACAACAGCAGAATGTCGTCTTTCCTCCCTTCAAACGGACACGATGACACGGTTGTTTGAGCGGGAAGAGCTCAGGCCAGCTTCAGCGGGACGGAGGAGATTTCAACACCATGTGGGACAGCGAGCTGGTGATAGCATCACTGCGCAGGGGTGTTCGGGTCTTCCTGTGGCTTCCACTGCAGGCAGAGGACTCACTGATAGCGAGTGGGAAGTGGAGGAACTCGACGGCTTGGCACTCAGTTATCTAGTTATGGCTACCCGTCACAGCAGATGACTGCGGCTGATAACACAGGCCTGACTGCGTTACGCCAGGGACAGATTGCTATAGTAACGTCCACTAGAGAAAACTCTGACATTTATTAATTCACACAACTGTTGATGTTTGTGTGTTGTAACTTCATTCCGTATGGCTGTGGAGCAATCTGCGGTCCCAGACCTGAAATCTGGCCACAGTGTTAGGAAAGAGTGTGTTTCAACCGAGGCTCTGTTACTCAACACAGTGCAAGAGGACAAGCAGAGATCCAAACACACATCACCTGAACGCTCACAGTCACTCACCATTCATAGATTTATTTTAAATTAAAATATAATAACATTTAATATGCAATATAATATACTTTTATTTTAAATTAATATATACATTTTATTATTATATAAAAAATGAAATATTTTAATATGAATATAATGTATTAATATAATATTTTATTTAAATAAAATGTAATAATATTAAATTTTATTTTACATTAATATATAACTTTTATTATATTATATTCAATTATTATATTATACAGAATAGCATTTAACTATAAGCTTTATTTTAAATTAATATATAACTATCATTATATGAAAATAAAATATAATAATATAATATATTCGTATAATATTTTATTTTAAATAAAATATAATAATATTTAATTTTATTTAAATTAATATATAACTTATATTTTATTAAATCATATTATACAGAATAGCATGCAACTATCATGTTATTATCTGAAAAAAACTTTAATTTTTAACAGTAAGCTTTATTTTAAATTAATATATAACTTATTATATTGTATAAAAATAAAATAATATAATATATTAATATAGTATAATATTTGATTTAAAATAAAATATAATAATATTTAATTTTATTTTAAATTAATATAAAACTTAATAAGTTATATATTACTTTTAAATATTAACTTTAATATTTAACAGTAAGCTTTATTTTATTCTCTGAATCTCTGTAATAATTATCTAAAAACCTTTATTTAACAGTAAACTTTATTTTAAATTAATATATAACTTTTATTATAATTTTATTAAAATATTATAATAATATATGAATAATATTTTATTTAAAATCAAATATTATATAATATTTATTTTATTTTAAATTAATATATAACTTATATTATATTATTCAGAATAGCATGGAACTATCATGTTATCTGAAAAACTAATATTCAACAGTAAGCTTACATTTTTATTTTAAATTATATATATATATATATATATATATATATATATATATATATATATATATATATATATATATATATATATATATATATATATATATATATATTTACAATTTTTATACATATGGTCCCAGAATTGAAGACATAATTGCAAAATTTACCTTAGATTGGCATCAGATGGTAAATTGCAAAAAAACGACAGAAAAATTAAGTCTTGTTTTCTGAAAAAATACATCAAAATTAAGCGACTTTATTCAAAGGAAAAAATTACTATTATTCTGACACCCTTTCGCCCTTTTTTTCTTCTTGTTTTGAGCAAAAACTCACATTTGCAATTTAAAAAATAAAAAAAAACAAGACCCAAATGTATGTTGATTTGAGAATGTTTCGATATTTGTACTGGAAAACAAGACAACGAAAATCATATCCATTTCATGCATTCATGCTGTGCAGTGTGTTAATATAGTGTATAATGCGTAGTATGCAGTGTAACAAACTAACAACAAAATCCTTTTGTAACCGTTTTTTGTGTGATAAATGGCTCCCTCGTGTGGTTGTACGTATGTACTGCAACTGCGTCTAGTTGTATTTTTCCGATGCCGCCCGAATGTTCCCGACGTTTTCCGACACTGGCCGCCAGTCGGGCCAGTTTTTCCGCCCTGTCTGCGTCTCGGTGCCGGGGATCTGCTTCCGTCCATGGCCGTCATCTCCGAGGCTTTATTTACCTTCATGTAACGCGTCTGTCTGGAGTCACGCGCGGCGAACGCGACGCGTCAGATCAGCAGAAGCGAAGCGAAGCGAGGCGCTTTTGTTCCCGCGGAGAGACATTTACTGCGCCGGACTGAACGGGCCGAACGAGTCCAGAACACACCAGACCCGCCTCAGACCAGCATCAGCATCAGCGTGCATGAGCGGGAGTCATCTGATGTGATCCGCGGCTCATCTTCAGCAGCAGCAGCAGGTGATTCGTGATGATTTATGATAGAGTCATCTTCAGATCAGAACTGAATGATGTTTCTGATCATTAATGCAGTTATTCTCTATAATTCCACTTACATAACTCCAGTTCTCTCATTCTGTTCATCCGTTCATTCTTTCATTTGATTATTTCACTTGTTCAGTTTTCAACTTTCATCTGTTGTTCTTTCTTTTATTCTTTAATTTCACTTTCAAGTCATACTTTCATCTATCTATCTATCTATCTATCTATCTATCTATCTATCTATCTATCTATCTATCTATCTATCTATCTATCTATCGTTCTATCGTTCTATCTATCTATCTATCTATCTATCTATCTATCGTTCTATCTATCGTTCTATCTATCGTTCTATCTATCGTTCTATCTATCGTTCTATCGTTCTATCTATCGTTCTATCGTTCTATCTATCTATCTATCTATCTATCTATCTATCTATCTATCTATCTATCTATCTATCTATCTATCTATCTATCGTTCTATCTATCGTTCTATCTATCGTTCTATCTATCGTTCTATCCTGTTGTTCTATCTATCTATCTATCTATCTATCTATCTATCTATCTATCTATCTATCTATCTATCTATCTATCTATCGTTCTATCGTTCTATCTATCGTTCTATCTATCTATCTATCTATCTATCTATCTATCTATCTATCTATCTATCTATCTATCTATCTATCTATCTATCTATCTATCTATCTATCTATCTATCCTGTTGTTCTATCTATCTATCTATCCATCTATCTATCTATCTATCTATCTATCTATCTATCTATCTATCGTTCTATCGTTCTATCGTTCTATCTATCTATCTATCTATCTATCTATCTATCTATCTATCTATCTATCTATCTATCGTTCTATCGTTCTATCGTTCTATCTATCTATCTATCTATCTATCTATCTATCTATCTATCTATCTATCTATCTATCTATCTATCTATCTATCTATCTATCGTTCTATCTATCGTTCTATCTATCGTTCTATCCTGTTGTTCTATCTATCTATCTATCTATCTATCTATCTATCTATCTATCTATCTATCTATCTATCTATCTATCGTTCTATCGTTCTATCTATCTATCTATCTATCTATCTATCTATCTATCTATCTATCTATCTATCGTTCTATCTATCGTTCTATCTATCGTTCTATCTATCTATCTATCTATCTATCTATCTATCTATCTATCTATCTATCTATCTATCTATCGTTCTATCGTTCTATCTATCTATCTATCTATCTATCTATCTATCTATCTATCTATCTATCTATCTATCTATCTATCGTTCTATCTATCTATCTATCTATCTATCTATCTATCTATCTATCTATCTATCTATCTATCTATCGTTCTATCTATCTATCTATCTATCTATCTATCTATCTATCTATCTATCTATCTATCTATCTATCTATCTATCTATCTATCTATCTATCTATCTATCTATCTATCTATCTATCTATCGTTCTATCGTTCTATCTATCGTTCTATCTATCTATCTATCTATCTATCTATCTATCTATCTATCTATCTATCTATCTATCTATCTATCTATCTATCTATCTATCTATCTATCTATCTATCTATCTATCTATCGTTCTATCTATCTATCGTTCTATCTATCTGTCGTTCTATCTATCTATCTATCTATCGTTCTATCTATCTATCTATCTATCTATCTATCTATCTATCTATCTATCTATCTATCTATCTATCTATCTATCTATCTATCTATCTATCTATCTATCTATCTATCTATCGTTCTATCTATCGTTCTATCTATCTATCTATCTATCTATCTATCTATCTATCTATCGTTCTATCTATCGTTCTATCTATCTATCTATCTATCTATCTATCTATCTATCTATCTATCTATCTATCTATCGTTCTATCTATCGTTCTATCTATCGTTCTATCTATCTATCTATCTATCTATCTATCTATCTATCTATCTATCGTTCTATCTATCTATCGTTCTATCTATCTATCGTTCTATCTATCGTTCTATCTATCGTTCTATCTATCTATCTATCTATCTATCGTTCTATCTATCTATCGTTCTATCTATCTATCTATCGTTCTATCTATCTATCTATCTATCTATCTATCTATCTATCGTTCTATCGTTCTATCTATCGTTCTATCTATCTATCGTTCTATCTATCGTTCTATCTATCTATCTATCTATCTATCTATCTATCTATCTATCTATCTATCGTTCTATCTATCGTTCTATCTATCTATCTATCTATCTATCTATCTATCTATCTATCTATCTATCTATCTATCGTTCTATCTATCTATCTATCTATCGTTCTATCTATCTATCTATCTATCTATCTATCTATCTATCGTTCTATCTATCTATCTATCTATCTATCTATCTATCTATCTATCTATCGTTCTATCGTTCTATCTATCTATCTATCTATCTATCTATCTATCTATCTATCTATCTATCTATCTATCTATCTATCTATCTATCTATCTATCTATCTATCTATCTATCTATCTATCGTTCTATCTATCTATCTATCTATCTATCTATCTATCTATCTATCTATCTATCTATCTATCTATCTATCTATCTATCTATCTATCTATCTATCTATCTATCGTTCTATCTATCTGTCGTTCTATCTATCTATCTATCGTTCTATCTATCGATCTATCTATCTATCTATCTATCTATCTATCTATCTATCTATCTATCTATCTATCTATCTATCTATCTATCTATCTATCTATCTATCTATCTATCTATCTATCTATCTATCTATCGTTCTATCTATCGTTCTATCTATCGTTCTATCTATCGTTCTATCTATCGTTCTATCTATCGTTCTATCTATCGTTCTATCTATCTATCTATCTATCTATCTATCTATCTATCTATCTATCTATCTATCTATCTATCGTTCTATCTATCGTTCTATCTATCGTTCTATCTATCTATCTATCTATCTATCTATCTATCTATCTATCTATCTATCTATCTATCTATCTATCTATCTATCTATCTATCTATCTATCTATCTATCTATCTATCTATCGTTCTATCGTTCTATCTATCGTTCTATCTATCTATCTATCTATCGTTCTATCTATCGTTCTATCTATCGTTCTATCTATCTATCTATCTATCTATCTATCTATCTATCGTTCTATCTATCGTTCTATCTATCGTTCTATCTATCTATCTATCTATCTATCTATCTATCTATCTATCTATCTATCTATCTATCTATCTATCTATCTATCTATCTATCTATCTATCGTTCTATCGTTCTATCTATCTATCGTTCTATCTATCGTTCTATCTATCTATCTATCTATCTATCTATCTATCTATCGTTCTATCTATCGTTCTATCTATCTATCTATCGTTCTATCTATCTATCGTTCTATCTATCTATCGTTCTATCTATCGTTCTATCTATCGTTCTATCTATCGTTCTATCTATCTATCTATCGTTCTATCTATCTATTGTTCTATCTATCTATCGTTCTATCTATCTATCGTTCTATCTATCTATCGTTCTATCTATCGTTCTATCTATCTATCTATCTATCTATATATCTATCTATCTATCGTTCTATCTATCTATCTATCTATCTATCTATCTATCTATCTATCTATCTATCTATCTATCTATCTATCTATCTATCTATCTATCTATCGTTCTATCTATCGCTCTATCTATCTGACTCCATGTACCCTTTTATCTTTTGCAGGTTGTTTCTCGTGGTTTGTCTCAGGGTGAGCAGAGGAAGAGAGAGAGCGAGAGACACAGACAGGCGTCTATCTTTCTCTCTCTCTCTCTTTCTCCCTCTTCACCTGCGGCCGCAGCAGTAACGCAGCGCTCTCTCCGACGCAGCCTCCGTCCAAACAATGACATCACCCTCGTCCCCGCTGGCCTCTCCGACTCCCTGTCCTCCTCCCCCTCCCTCCCTCCCGTCCTCCCCCATGCCCTCCTCTCCCGCCCCGTCCTCCCTCCCCCTGCCGCCCGCCCTGCCGCCCACCGGAGAGGTCATGATTCTGGCTCTGGGCCGGAAGAAGCAGAGGCTCTTCATCGCCCTCTCCATACTGCCCAACCTCTTCCTGGCGTTCCTGCTGTCCTCCGACCCGCTCCTGACCCTGGCCTCACCCTTCCGCTGTCGTCTCCCGGGACCCTCGCCCGTTCCTCAGGTGGCGAACGCCTCCATGCGCGCGGAGAAAGGAGACGGAGGTCTGGCTCAGTGCAAGCAGTACGTGTTCATCAACGGCACGCCGTCGGGTCTGAGGGACTGTGATGCTGGGTACGACTACAACGTCACCGAAGGACTGAGCAATAACATCGTCACAGAGGTGGGCGACAGCTTTAATGTTCAGAATCAAGATGTTTAGCAAAATGTTCACGCTGCTCTTTTACGTACTAGGAACATTTTTGTTGTTGTTGTTGTTTGTTTTTGCTATTAAATCAATAAGGGAAACTTTTGTGTGATGCATCGGTTCACAAACACAAACCTGACTGCATCGTCAAGCTTGAAATTTGGGGCTTTTATGGTCCTTCTTGCAGCACTGATCACTCCAAAAGTGGCATGAACATAAGAAAATAAGTCATTTAGGTTCAATGCTATTTTAGTGTCTTTTATATACTATATAGTATACTATATATATTGAGACTTAATGCAAAAGCCTCTAAGTGCCGTCTGAAATTTTCTTCTAAAATGAGCATTTTTATCAAGCTCGTATGTTTAGGTTCAGTAATTTCACTTTAATGGCAATTAATAGGTCATTTTCATTGCCATTAAAGTAAATTAACTGAACATAAACATACAAGCTTGATAAAAATGTGCAGTTTAGAAGAAAATTTCAGATGTTACTTAGAGGCTTTTGCATCAAGTCTTCATACATTATATATATATATATATATATATATATATATATATATATATATATATATATATATATATAGATATATATAGAGCTATATATATATATATATAATTTCATTTTAAAGGTTTCGGCAGTTTGTTCTATATAGGTACTGCCTGAATTTTTAATTTATTGTTAATTCAGTTTTAGTTTTATTCATTTTAGCATTTTAGTAGAAATGTTAACTTAGTAAAATGAAATATTTTAACTAGTGCTGTCAAATCGATTAATTGCATCTACCATAAAAGTTTGTTTATATAATATGTGTGTATATTATTGTTATTATTATTATACACACACATACTGTACATTTTATATATATATATATATATATATATATATATATATATATATATATATATATATATATATATATATGTATATACACACACATATATATATATATATATATATATATATATATATATATATATATATATATATATATATATATATATATATATATATATATATATATATATATATATAAACACAAAATTTGTTAGATGTGATTAATTGATTTGTCAGCCCTAATTTTAACTTATTCCAATTAACCTTTTTTTTAATTAATTAAGTTAATTATCTTTTTTTAATAATTTTTAATAACAGCACTGTTATTATAATATTTTGATGTTTTTGTGTGAATTAACCCTATAATAGCAAGTCTAAACCAGGAAAGATGGTTATTCAGGCACTACTAGAGAATAATGCAATCATCTGAAGAAGAAAAAAAAACTTCATCATATCAGAAAAAGTCTATGATATATAAAATTTAAATTTTTATATATGAATGTCACAGAATATTTGCTCCTGTGATGCAACAGGTTTCCAACATCATGTAATTTGCCTAAAATGCTCTATGATGTGACATAATCACAGCCAATCAGAAGCGTTTTGACATTAAATATGTAGTTGTATGTGAAGTGTGATTTTGTTCCAGGTTTCAGAGAGCTGCGGAGATTGTCAGAAAGTCTTGTTGCTTGTCAGATGAAATGGTTTTATCTTTTATCACGTTCTGGGAGGGACGCGTGTCTTTTCATGTCAAACACCACGTCCAGTGTAAAGTTGACAGCGTCTGCGTTCATCAGATTCCTCACTCAACACATCTGAAGTCTTCATTTAATCAAATAAACTGCAGGTGTTGGTTTATTTGTAGACAGTGTCAACTCGTAAAATGAACTTTTTAACTAATGTCTGTTCTTAATTAATCCCTGAAGTTTGTGGTTTTTTTTTAATCAAGGATGCAGAACCGGGACCAATCTAAAGATAGCTCATGTGTTCATTTAAGGAGCGTTTTGTGGTTAGTGTGGGCCGAAGTTCTCCACCCTGAGGACTAGTCATGTGTCCAGAAGAACTGGTTTGGTCACGTTTCAGCTGATGAACTCTTATGTTCCATGTGGTTTGGTCACATGACATCTGACTCATTCCGCAGCTGTTTACATGCTGAATTTGAAGAATTTTTTTGTGATATTTACAGTGTTCTTTCAGTACTCTCTGTATATTAATACTTTTAATTAGCTTTTATTTTACTTTCAGTTTTAGTTGAGCTTTTAGAAATTATTTTAGATTACATTTGTATTATTTAACAATTTTAGTAATTTTGATTTTTGTCATATTTGTAAACATTACATATTTAGTATTTTTAGTCATTTTATTACCTCAACTTATGTAGTTCTGTATATACAGTACAGTCCAAAAGTTTGGAACCACTAAGATTTTTAATGTTTTTAAAAGAAGTTTCGTCTGCTCACCAAGGCTACATTTATTTAATTAAAAATACAGTAAAAACAGTAATATTGTGAAATATTATTACAATTTAAAATAACTGTGTACTATTTAAATATATTTGACAAAGTAATTTATTCCTGTGATGCAACGCTGAATTTTCAGCATCATTACTCCAGTCTTCAGTGTCACATGATCCTTCAGAAATCATTCTAATATGCTGATCTGCTGCTCAAGAAACATTTATGATAATTTTCAATGTTGAAAACAGTTGTGTACTTTTTTTTTTTTCAGGATTCCTTGATGAATAGAAAGTTCAAAAGAACAGCATTTATCTGAAATACAAAGCTTCTGTAGCATTATACACTACCGTTCAAAAGTTTGGGGTCAGTAAGAATTTTTATTTTTATTTTGTTGAAAAGAAATTAAAGAAATTAATACTTTTATTCAGCAAGATGCATTAAATCAATCAAAAGTGGCAGTAAAGACATTTATAATGTTACAAAAGATTAGATTTCAGATAAACACTGTTCTTTTGAACTTTCTATTCATCAAATAATCCTGAAAAAAAATATTGTACACAAATATTTTGTACAATTGTACACATTAAATGTTTCTTGAGCAGCAGATCAGCATATTAGAATGATTTCTGAAGGATCATGTGACACTGAAGACTGGAGTAATGATGCTGAAAATTCAGCTTTGATCACAGAAATAAATTACTTTGTGAAATATATTCAAATAGAAAACAGTTATTTTAAATTGTAATAATATTTCACAATATTACTGTTTTTACTGTATTTTTAATTAAATAAATGTAGCCTTAGTGAGCAGACGAAACTTCTTTTAAAAACATTAAAAATCTTACTGTATATATTGAAAACTATTTTTAAACTATTTTTTGTATTACCTTTTCCACTTTGGATTGATTACACATATGAATAGTTTTTATTTTTTCTGTTTTTAAATTCTAAATTCAATTCGATTCAATAAATCTCTGACATAACTTTTGTCTTCAGCATGACTGAAAGTGAAGTGAAACTTAAGCCTGGTTACATCTTCCACTCTTCAGGGCGTCTTTGAAGATCACAGTGTTCTTGTTTTCTTACCAACAGGAAGTCTTTTTAAATTTTCTGATTGTGTTTGCATGCAACTGCTAGTAAATGCCGACTGACTTCCTGTCTGTTGTGGCCTGACTTCCTCTCGTTCCCAGTGGGATCTGGTGTGTTCGCGGTACTGGCTGGTTCCAGTAGAGGAGGTGTGCTTCATTCTGGGGACCCTCACGGGCTGTCTGAGTTTGGGTTACACGTCTGACCGGTGAGAAACCGTCTCTTCAGTTTCTGATGTTATTTCTGTCATTTTTGTATTTAATTGTTCTGATTGTCTTTTTTGTTCAGGCTGGGCAGGCACAAGTCGCTGCTGGTGTCTCTGACCCTGACGGTGGTGTTTGGAGTGCTGGTGTGTGTCTCGCCCTCACCGCCGGTCTTCATCACCATGCGGTTCTGTCTCGCTGCTGCGAGCGCTGGCGTCTACCTCACGCTCTACATCACACGTGAGTCAAACGCTCATGATCTGATCGCTCAGCAGCGTGTTTGTTTGTTGTGGGTTTGTGATGATATTACACTGCAAAAAAGTACAGATGTCTAAACTTTCCTGGAAGACAGGCAGACGTAACAGTGAAAGTGAATACCATATTTCCTGAAAATGTGACCAAGAGGGAGTAAATAGATCATGAATGGAAGCGGGCCCAAAACAGAACCCTGAGGAACACCAGTAGTGACTGTAGATGATCTCGAAAATGTTTAAGTTGGACCAGTGAGATATGATATAAACCCGGAAAGGAGCCAGTGCCAGTGATCCCAATAGAAACTAACCTTATGCGAGACGGTATCAAAGGCCGCACTCAAGTCGAGATGGTTTTTCAATTATCAATTTTGGTTTGATAATGTTTTTTATTTAATATATTTAGGGGATTTTATGGTACTGAATTTATTTATGGAATAATTATGATCCATTTATTATATTATAACCACTTTTTTGAGCATAGGCCTGAAAATGAAATTACCAACTTTAAAGGATTAATTCACTTTCAAAATAAAATTTCCTGATAATTTATTTTCGAAAATGACCAATCGTTTCACTAGATAAGACTCTTATTCCTCGTCTGGTATCGTCTAAAGCTCTTTGAAGCTGAAACTGTAATTCTGACCTTCAACTGTTTGGTGCCCAGTGAAGTCCACTATAAGTAGAAAAATCCTGGAATGTTTTCATCAAAAACCTTCATTTCTTTTCGACTGAAGAAAGAAAGACATGAACATCTTGGATGACATGGAGGTGAGTAAATTATCAGGACAATTTTATTTGAAAGTGAACTAATCCTTTAAACTGTGTTAAATCTTGAATGCTTTGGAGCACAGACTTTAGTTTGGTCTCTTTTTAAAGACGATACTTGGCATTATTATTATTATTATTTTTTTACTGAAGTGAAAAAAATTAAATAAAATGAATAGAAATGTAAGTTTATTATCATGAAAATCTGTTTTTAAATTTTATACGGCATGATTTTCCTCACATTTTTAGAATAAAACATGCTTCAGAAAATAATAAGTTGTGTCCCAAATTTAAGTCAAAATAAACTAAAAAAATGAGATTTTGTTTGGGCGCAGTACCAAACGCTTCCACTAGATGAAATTCAATTCCCATCCATTTCCAATGCACACATTTTTGACCACAAACAATACAAGCATTATTATGTTTTTCAGGACCATTTAACCTTTTTGAATCATATCCATGATTATTTTTTTGTGTTCGTGTAGCAAGTGCCAAAACCTACATCATTCCAATATAGTAATAATTCTAAAAAAACAAAACATAAAATTTTTCAGTCAAAAAATGACCAAACAAAAATCAAGATACATTCTGAGTGAACTAAAACTACAGATGTTCATATCCAGAACCAGAATATAAAAACGCTTACATGCATTCTGTTAGTTATGACCTTTAAAACTGTTTAGGTCTGGAACTCTGCGACCCTTCCCTGCGGCTGCTGGCGACGATGATGTCCGGACTGACCACGTTTGCGGGCGAGCTCCTCCTGCTGGCTGTGGCCCTCGGCTGTGGCTCCTGGAGGGGCCTGTTGGGAACCGGAGCGGCTCCTCTGACCTTGTTCCTGTGCTACGGGTGAGTCCGTGAGGAATATAACCTACTGATCAGCTTTTGTAATAACTACGCTCTAGCAAATCATGCGGTTTTGGTTTGTGTACTTTGCCACTATATTAGAGGTGCAAAGATAAGAAAGTTTGAGACTTATAACTACTGTAAGGTCATTTAAGACAGCTAGAAGATTCATAATACATTTTGCCAGGAAATGATGCCAAAACATGACGTGTTCCTATATACATCAGCAGAAGTCACAAAACATCACAGAGATGTTTAAATGGGTCATCGGTAATCCTTAATGTTGATCCCTGAAACAAGTTCTGTGAGCTGCTATCTGAAAAACACATTTGCAGATGGTTTATTTGATATATAATGTAACATAAACACAGTTTCCTGCAGGTTAGTTCTGTGGATTATATCTCTTATGTTATTAAACTGGCTCAGCATTAAGACGAGCTACTGGAACAGGAAGTGAAGCTTTTCAACACTTCATCAGCCTAAATGCAAACTGACTGTGGCTTCATCCTCATTCAGAAATATTGATCTAAAATTCCCTGTGAAGCATCAAAGCTTTAAATCTATGACTGCTAGTGCCACAGTGTCGGTTCTCCCAGCCGTGCTATTTGTAGAGCAAATCACGCTATTACTCTGTGAAGCTGCTCTTTTTTCCAACATTTAAAGATCAGTTTGTCTTCAGGATCCCAGGGGTGTTTCCAGAATCGCCGCGTTGGCTTCTGCTTTCCGAGAGGACGGGAGACATGAATTCCTTCAGTGAACGGAGCGAGCGCCAGAGAGATGACGACAGCTTCACAGGTCAGTTTAAAAATATCTTTGTCTTGTTGACGCTGGATGTTTTCTTCTAATAGTAGTTGAACGAACGGAATGAGAGTGCGTTATTGTGTCTGATGCAGAGCTGGACACCGAGTCGTCCTCATCTCCTGGACGTCCTCATCTGTCTTTCCCAGAGCTGCTGCACAGCAGAAACATCTGGAAAAACCTGTGTGTGCTGGGATTCACTTCGTAAGTGATTCCTACTGTTTTTACTTACCTAATGTGCGAAAATCATCAGGTTTTGGAAGTTGGAAGCTGACTGCTCTTGCAAAATAACACCAAAATTGTTTATTTTTAGTTCAGTTGAGAAAAACTGAATGCCTTTCCTTCAGGAAGCAACAGTGCAGATATAGAACAAACATTTAGGAAGTACTTACAGTACAGTCCAAAAGTTTGGAACCACTAAGATTTTTAATGTTTTTAAAAGAAGTTTCGTCTGCTCACCAAGGCTACATTTATTTAATTAAAAATACAGTAAAACAGTAATATTGTGAAATATTATTACAATTTAAAATAATTTATTCCTGTGATCAAAGCTGAATTTTCAGCATCATTACTCCAGTCTTCAGTGTCACATGATCCTTCAGAAATCATTCTGATATGATGATTTGCTGCTCAAGAAACATTTATGATTATTTTCAATGTTGAAAGCAGTTGTGTACTTTTTTTTTCAGGATTCCTTGATGAATAGAAAGTTCAGAAGAACAGCATTTATCTGAAATATAAAGCTTCTGTAGCATTATACACTACCGTTCAAAAGTTTGGGGTCAGTAAGAATGTTTATTTTTATTTTTTTGAAAAGAAATTAAAGAAATGAATACTTTTATTCAGCAAGGATGCATTAAATCAATCAAAAGTGGCAGTAAAGACATTTATAATGTTACAAAAGATTAGATTTCAGATAAACACTGTTCTTTTGAACTTTCTATTCATCAAATAATCCTGAAAAAAAATATTGTACACAAATATTTTGTACAATTGTACACATTAAAAGTTTCTTGAGCAGCAGATCAGCATATTAGAATGATTTCTGAAGGATCATGTGACACTGAAGACTGGAGTAATGATGCTGAAAATTCAGCTTTGATCACAGGAATAAATTACTTTGTGAAATATATTCAAATAGAAAACAGTTATTTTAAATTGTATAATATTTCACAATATTACTGTTTTTACTGTATTTTTAATTAAATAAATGTAGCCTTGGTGAGCAGACGAAACTTCTTTTAAAAACATTAAAAATCTTAGTGGTTCCAAACTTTTGGACTGTACTGTATATACACCAAAAGTATTGGGACACACCTCTTAATTCTTGAATACAGGTGTTTCAGTCAGATCCATTGCCACATGTGTATAAAACCAAGCACCTGGCCATGCAGTCTTCATTCAAAAATGGATCGTTCTGAAGAGCTGAGTGGATTCGTGCATGGCACTGTGAGAGGATGCCATCTTTGCAGGAAGTAAATTTCATCCCTGCTAGATATTTCACGGTCAACTGTAAGTGGTATTATTGGAAAGTGGAAGCGTTTAGGCACTCAGCCACAAAGCGGAAGACCATGTAAAGTCTCGAGTGCTGAGGCACATGGTCGCCAAAGCTCTGCTGACTCCATTGCTGAAGAGTTCCAAACTTCCACTGGCATTAATATCTGCACAAAAACTGTGTGATGGGAGCTTCACGGAGTGGGTTTCAAGTGGCGAGCAGCTGCTCCACTGGATTCTGGAGCAGTGTATACCTGTTCAAATCGTGCTTCTCTTTTTGGCAGTCTGATGGGCGAGAAGAACTTTACCTGCCTTGACTGCATTGTGCCACTATAATGAGTGGTGGAGGAGGGATAATGGGCTGTTTTTCAAGGGTTGGGCTGGACGCCTTACTTCCAGATAAGGCAAGGCAATTGGCAAGGAAAGGCGATTTTATTTGTATAGCACATTTCATACACAATGGTAATTCAAAGTGCGTTACATAAAAAAGAATAATAAAAATAGAACATAAGGAATAGAAATAACAGTAAAAACAGAAAATTTTGCTATCTGGATGGAAGAGCTAGGAAGTTTCAGGGAGTTTGTTGTTGTTGTTGTCCGTCAGAGTGGATCTAAACGGATCTATTCATCAGAGCGGATCAGAATGGATCTTCCTCACACAACAGGACTGCTACCTGTTAAGGCACTTCAAACTGATAAACACAGTTTCAATCTCCCCTTTTGCCAAGACACCTCAAACTGCACCACACAGCCCTAATCCCCCTTCTGGAGATATCTTACCTATGCAACGCAGTTCAAATTTCCCCTTTGGAAATTTCCCCCTTTGGAAAGTGTCCTGACTGTAATCCAGAGATATCTTAACCATGCACTACAGCTTAAATTTCCCCATGGTTTGTCCCCTTATCCAAATTTACCAAATTTTAACCTAATCACTTTCTTCCTAATTCTCCCAGCTCTTTCAACCAGACAGCAATATTTAAAATGCATTAAAAGTCAGAATAACAAGATGATACATAAAAGATATAAAATACATTAAAAATGAAATAAAAACAGGAAAAGGAATTAAAAGAATAAAAAGATAATACGTATAAAATAAAGTGCAAACAGTTCGGACATAGCACAGTGCTCAATCAGCAAATGGATAGATAAAAAGATGTGTTTTGAGTCTGGATTTGAATGTGGCTACTGTTGGAGCACACCTGATCTCTTCTGGAAGCTGGTTCCAGCTGTGGCTGGCGTAACAGCTAAAAGCAGACTCTCCTTGCTTTGAGTGAACCCATGGTATTTCTAAATGGCTTGATCCTGATGATCTGAGTGATCTGTTAGGTTTATATTCTATGAGCATATCTGCAATGTATTGAGGTCCTAGGCCATTGAGTGATTTATAAACAAGCAACAGTACTTTAAAATCAATTCTAAATGTAACTGGAAGCCAGTGCAAGGACCTGAAGACTGGTGTGATGTGTTCATGTTTTCGGGTTCTGCTCAGAATCCTGGCAGCAGCGTTCTGTACGAGCTGCAGCTGTCTTATGGTCTTTTTGGGAAGACCAGTGAGGAGCCCATTACAATAATCCACCCTGCTGGTGATGAAAGCATGAACAAGTTTCTCTAAGTCTTGACTGGAGACAAAGAATCTAATTCTTGCAATATTTTTGAGATGATAATACGCTGATTTAGTTATTGTCTTTACATGGCTACTGAAACTCAGGTCTGACTCCAAAATCACACCAAGATTCCTGACTTGATTTTTAGTTGTTTGACCCCTAGAGTGAAGGTACATGTTCACTTTGAGAACTTCATCTTTGTTTCCAAACGCAATAATTTCAGTTTTGTCTTTGTTTAACTGAAGGAAGTTTAGACACATCCAATTTTTAATTTCATCAATGCATTGGCACAGGGAGTCAATGGGGCTGTAGTCCTTAGGTGAAAGGGAAATCTTAAAGGGTTAGTTCACCCAAAAATAAAAATTCTGTCATTAATTACTCACCCTCATGTCGTTCGACACCTGTAAGAGCTTTGTTCATCTTCAGAACACAAATTAAGATATTTTTGATGAAAACCGATGGCTGCATTGACAGATAATTAACACTTTCAGATGCCCAGAAAGCTAATAAAGACATATTTAAATCAGTTCATGTGACATACAGTGGTTCAACCTTAATTTAATGAAGTGACAAGAATACTTCTTGTGTGCCAAAAAACCAAAATAACGACTTTATTCAACAATATCTAGTGATGGGTGTTTCAAAACACTGCTTCATAAGGCTTTATGAATCTTTTGTTTCAAATCAGTGGTTCAGAGCACCAAAATCACATGATTTCAGTAAACAAGGCTTCGTTACATCATAAGAAATTTCAATGGTTCACCACTGGGGGGCGTGACTTTGTCAGTTTGAACCACTGCTTCATGAAGCTTTACGAATCTTTTGTTTCGAATCAGTGTTTTGAAATCGCCCATCACTAGATATTGTTGAATAAAGTCGTTATTTAGTTTTTTATGCCGCACAAAGAGTATTTTTGTCACTTCATAACATTAAGGTTGAACTACTGTAGTCACATGAACTGATTTAAATGTTTTTAGTACTTTAATACTTTCAAACGCCCAGAAATGATCTTGCTGTCAATGCAGGCCTCACTGAGCCACCGGATTTCATTAAAAATATCTTAATTTGTGTTCTGAAGATGATTGAAGGTCTTCCGGGTGTGGAACAACATGAGGGTGAGTAATTAATGACAGATTTTTCATTTTTTGGGTGAACTAACCCTTTAATATTTCAGCATTCCATGACAATTTTGAACAATGCTTTGTGGGAACAGTTTGGCGAAGGCCCTTTTCTATTCAAGCATGAAAGTGCCCCAGTGCACAAAGCAAGGACCATAAAGACGTGGTTGGATGAGTTCGATGTGGAAGAATTTGACTGGCTTGCAATTAATTCCTGTAATGTCAAAGTCTGTGAATTTTCAGCATCATTACTCCAGTCTTCAGTGTCACATGATCCTTCAGAAATCATTCAAATATGCTTATTTGCTGCTCAATTCTTATCATCATTGTTGAAAAAGCATATTTTTTTTTAAACTATGTTCAGGTTCATCTCTCATGGCATCAGTCACTGCTACAGCTCCTTCAGAGGTGACGTCAGAGGAATCACCCCCAGTTTCTATTGGACGTACCTGCTGTCTGTATGTGCTGGGGGCGGAGCCTGGCTGCTGCTCTGGGCAACAGTGGACCGGTGTGGTCGCCGTGGAATTCTTCTTCTAGCCATGACCTTGACCGGACTGGCTTCCCTAATCCTGCTCGGACTCATGGACTGTAAGTGTCCACCTTCGGTCACTTTCCGAACACCATATACACATTACTTGGTATTTTGGGTGAAAATTCATCCTCAATTCAAAACAATATCACAGTAAAATCCCCAGAGTTAAATCAACTCTGCTTGTACATATGGTCCCTCTCTAAATAGTGTTAAAGTAACCCTGAAGCAGAGTTGAAGTTAATGAGATAATTAAGCAATTAATAAGGCTGTGACTGAAGTCAGTTGTAGTTCTTGTGTTTCTCTTTTCTTCTGTGATTCTGCTTGTTAACAGCAGGTGTTCATCACTAATGCACAATCGTCAATTAATTGCTTAATTATCTCATTAACTTTAACTCTGCTTTAGTGTTATGTTAACACTATTTAGAGAGGGACCATATGTACTCTGAGCAGAGGTGATTTCATTATTTGTGATATTTATATTTTATATATAGGACATTTTATTTTGTAGTGCATTTATGTGATTTTATTTATTTTGGGGACTGCACACTGCATGTGAGCACATTGTCCCTCAAATTCTCATCATTAGCCTTTGCTTAGATGTTGTGGAAAATGTGCTTTATTGTTGATTAATTGTAAATGCATGTAATTGTTGAAAATATTACAATGCAAAAAAGTCTTTTATGAATTTAGTTTTGTGAGTGCAATATGATCTGGACATGTTTTCGTGAGATTTGCACACAGAATTATCTGTAAATGAATTAATTCTTTGAGGCATTTTGCTGTACAATGTTTGACGTTCAGATGAATGTGTCCCTGCAGATCTGAGTGAGTCAGCCATGACCGTGTTCTCCATAATGGGCCTGTTCTCGTCCCAAGCGGCCGCCTCCCTCTCCATTCTGTTTACCGCTGAAGTCATGCCCACCGTCATCAGGTAAACACGCTAGTCCTGCAGGGCTGGTTACTAGCTCACCGTGATAACATCTTGCTTATTTTAGCTCCCGAAACAGCAGAAGGCAGGTAGTGTATGGACAATGAAAACAGCACGCTCACACTTGAGAGAACCTTTTAGGGATGTAATTTATGCATCTGTTCTGTGTTGTTCTGGCTTCCCGCCAAGAGTGTTTCTCTTGGGATGAAACTGAAGGAAGATTTGCACCAGTTGTTCACTTATTAGCGTGAAAAGGGAAAGAGTTTTCACATGCTATAATTGGTAGAGCGTAATGCTGACAACGGCAAGGTCATGGGTTTGATTCCTAGGGAATGCATGAACTAATAAAATGTAAACCCTGAATGCACTGCATAAAAGCATTTGCCAAATGTGGCTGTAATGCTGTTGAGACCACTATATTGTGATCTGTTCAGTATTATGAGGAATCCGGAGACGCCACTCATGCTGCCTTCATGTGTTATTGGAAATGTCCTACTTCTGAAGTCACAATTATGAGTTTATCACGTTCAAGTGCTTTGTTGTCAGAATAAATAGGAATCATGGAGGACACCAGGTTAATTCTTGCATATTTTTAGTAAGATCTTATTAAAGCCAAAATATATTTATATTTGGTCAATAGCCAATGAATTTTGAATAAAATGTAGGGTCGCATTCATTGACAACCGTATAATCATTACCCACACTATTGTATAGGCTACTTATAGATTTTGCTGTGAAAAATACATACAATATGCATCAAATGTTTTTATATATGTAAATGTACATGTGTAACAGCAAGAGAAGACAATGTAGATGTTGCAGCAAAAACAAATAAAACTTAGTCACTACTGCAACTTCCAACTCAGAAACTCAAAGTTTCTCAGTCGTATATGGGTCAATGACGTGACTGGTCATTTTTTTTTGTCCAAAGGCCTTAATAATAATAAAAAACACAGATATGACATCCAAAGTATGTAAGGTAGTACAACTAGATCTCTTTTACTGAATCCAAAAGGTTTTAATTATATTTTGCTACATATTAAAGGTATTTTAAAGTCTCAAAAGATTATTCAGTTTAACCGTCCAAAGGCCAATACAGCCATTTTATTAGTGATTAAAATATCTAATAAATGTATATATTTATTCTGGCAAATTATGTGTAGAAGTCATTGCTTTGTTATGAGAAAGAATGTCCGAAAAAATTAATTTCATTGATGTAATTTGGAGTAACCAATATAAATGGGACCATTTTGGATCAAGTCATGTGGTCAATATCATGTGACAGGATGTGACATCATTCAGACACCTGTAAAGGACCACATACTCATGAATTAAAGTAACTAAATCTCTCTTAACTATTTGAAAAATTTGTTTTCACTTGCTCATACACGTCCCGAAACATCAGGTCATTCAGTACAACTGCTATAAAACATGGAAAATGTTTTAATATTTTAAAAATTTGTGCTAAATATAAAATGTTTGATTGTCCTTTTGCTAGCTTGCTAGATATCAGCCTGTTAGCATTGTTTGAAAATATCGTCATTCGGTAAAACCGAAATTTTTGTTAAACCAAATTACTTTTTTGGTGACAAATTTTGTCCATCTTGTAAAAAATGACATAAATCAGTGTTAATTGATTATAAAAAACACATAATTTCATTGTTAACACAATAAAAACTCAAAATTAATTATATCTCCATTAGGTTTTTTTTTTTTACACTTTTAAAAAACTTATTTGTCAGACCCATATATGACTTGAGAGATCGCTCGTCCAATTTCTGACAAAGAAACTCATATTTACGATAAATCCAATTGCACATGAAGGCAGCATCAGCACTAAAATAAGCCAATGGCAAAAGATCCATCAGAATCAAAATGTGCTTCTACTTTTCTTCAACCAAAGTTGATCAACTTATCAAATATTTAATAGAAACCGTGAATGTGTTGATTTTGATGTTCCATCGTTGTGTCCACAGAGGAAGTGGGGTGGGAGCCGTCATGGCGCTGGGTTGCGTGGGCCGCCTCAGTTCTCCTCTCATGGATCTGCGGAATCACTACGGCTACTTTCTGCACCATGTGGTCTACTCCTCTTTGGCCCTGCTAGCGGTTCTCTCCATCCTGCTTCTCCCGGAGAGCAAACGCAAAGCCCTTCCACAGACGCTGGTGGATGGAGAACAGTACCGGCGTCCTCCGCTCGCCCGACGGAGGAGGGATAACGTTCCTCTTCTCGCTACTCCCAACCCAGAGACCTAGCCTCTACCCTTCAAGCGGGGATCGTCCTTGGAGTCGCGTCCTCTTAATTGTGTATTAGTAGTCATTCCTAACACTGTCGGTGGAGTCGTCACACATTTACTCCATCATAAAGTGTGAGGAAACAGAGTCTACAGAGTGCGCAGCGCTCCACCTCTCCAGCACACAGTGGCAAAAACCATGAGTCAAGGGCATACGCTCGAATTCAACAAGTCTGACCCATGTAGCATCCAGTGACTTAATACTAATATTAGACCATTATGAAACTTCACAGAGACAAGGGCTGAAAAACACAGTGGTCGTTTTGAAATATATTTATCCCTTTGAAACTAGGCTTATGTTCTCACTCCAGATGGATGAAGGATGGAATTGGTTCTCTTAGTTCTTGAACATATTGCTGCTAAGAATGCCGAGCCCAGAGGATTGCTGATTGTGTTTTGGGCGAGAAACAATGAGCATAATTTATGTGCACTCTGACTGGACTGAGGCATGATACCAGAAACACTTATTATCGTATGTTACACGTCTCTCTTAGTTAAAGGAATATTACAGGGACACATCTTGAGCTCTCTGTGCAGCAGCTGGGACTTGCTGTCAGTATCCCCCGTTTTTATTATTTCGACTCGTTGGTATTGCATAACCAGTTGTTAATTTTAGTCGCAGATGATTTACAGAACTTCACAGGTTAACATTTCTACTGAATAATGTATGTGTAGTACATCCTTCATGCTTCTGCTTTTAAACCCTGTGATGCATCATCCCGTAGACTTCACTGTGCACAAGTGAATAATTTTGTAGAGCAATTCAGCAGCTCAAGTTGTATTTAATCTGGAATATTCCTTTAATAGGCTGATTGCTCATAACATCCCTCTGTTCCTTACCTTGAAGATCGAGGCTGAAGAGTACGACAGCAGAGGAGCTCGCGGGTTCATTTGAATGTTGACACTGTCTGGATTTATTTTTGTCTATTGTCTGGCTCTGTATTTTGCCTTTCATCTTTGCTTATTGCATTCGGATTATGAAATAAGGAACATTGGAAACACGAGTTATGTAGCTTTCTGTCGTAAACGCCTTTTTGTGTTCGATTCTTTGAAATGCACTTAATAGTTCTCAATTGTTAGTAATAATTTAATTATGATTATTATTACTACTTGAATTATAAATGATAATAGTAATAAGTCTGATGATCACGCAACAATTACTAAACAATGCTGTAATTATTAATAAATCTTTAACCAAGTATACTTACAAATAAAATCTGGAAAAATAATTTGTTTGTCAAGTAATTGGAACCGACATTGGTGTTATTTAATGTTCTGTTCTGGTCCATCACGTGATGTTCAATGTTTTCCTGGTTTGCATATTTTTTGCTCTTTGGTTTTTGTAAGTGGCAGAGCTCATTTCAGATCAGTGATTCACCATAAAATCTCTCTGGACTGCAGCTCCCGATTTTACAATGGTCAAGCGCCCCAAACTGTTTACATGAGCCACCTGTATATTGTCCCTTTACAGAGCTTTGATCATAAAACTATGTATAGTTATTTTGTAGTTTTAAAACAAGCATTTAAATGTCTTCTTACTAGGACATACAGTATTGGCAGCTGGTCACTGTGATTTTGCCAAGTAAGACATGTTCCTGGATCAACATATTTTGTTGACACAACATAACATTCCTGTCCGAAAATTTAGTCTTAAGCCTATTCCTAACCTAACCAAACGTTTGGGGCAGTCGTGGCCTAATGGATAGAGAGTTGGACTTGTACCCCAAAGGTCATGGGTTCGAATCTCAGGGTCCGGCAGGGATTGTTGGTGAGGGGAGTGAATTTCCAGCGCTCTCCCCACCTTCAATACCACAACTGAGGTGAGACCCTTGAGCAAGGCACCGTACCCCCAACTGCGCCGCAGCAATGGCTGCCCACTGCTCCGGGTGTGTGTTCACGGTGTGTGTGTTCACTGCTGCATGTGTGCACTTGGATGGGTTAAATTCCGAGTATGGGTCACCATACTTGGCCACATGTCACTTCACTTCACTATTCCTACCCTTAAACCTAATCCTACCCATTACTTATCCCTAAAATCAGAGGGGTAAGATAGGTGCTTCTACATCAATGTTATTCACCTAACCCTGCTTGCATGCCTAAACTTGACATAAACGGTAAACATGTTCCTGGATCAACATTCCAATCAACCAATCAGATAAGAGGGACATGTCGTACTTGGTGAAATCACATTCACCATTGGCAGCTATAGAGTGACGACTGATATTTATACATTTTATGTCATTTCTGCTATACTATTATAAAGATCTTATTGATTTACAGAATTTCGTCATACTTTTGCCCATAAACTATAAATTTTAGCATCTGCACCAAATGGCGCCATTTGGTCCTTGTCAAACTCGCTCAAATCCTTACGCTTGCCCATTTTTCCTGCTTCTAACACATAAACTTTGAGGACAAAATGTCCATCACTTGCTGCCTAATACTGCCACCCACTAACAGGTGCCATGATGAAGAGATAATCAGTGTTTTTCACTTAACATTATGAGCACTGACAGGTGATGCCTGAGCAGTGTTACCACATTGTCACTAGATTTAGTGACTTCCCCACCCCTTTTGAGACTTTTTTCAAAAGTTTAGGGACAAATCTAGCAACTTCTTGGACAAACCTTATCTAGATTCTTATTTTGCCCACTGATCTATATTTTCATATTTATAAAGATCAATGAATTTGCCATTATGATGTCGTCTAGTGACATTTCGCTACCAGTTTTTAAGGCTTGATGTATCAAAAACATCTTTGCTGAAGGTAAACCATTAGATTTGACAGATTTTTCTGACTATTATTTCATTTCAGGCTTTACAGGTTTAAAATTCCCAGCACAAAATCCTTGTTTACTTAAGTCATAGTGATAGAAATAGCTTTTCATGAGCAGAAAATTGCCCTGAGAAAAATAAATTATCTTGAAAATGTTAACGCCATAGAAATCATTAGCTGAAATGTGTGGGAACGCTGAATAGAAATGCATTTAAGTATAACATTAGACAATGCATAAAGCACTATATATAAATATAGTCCTTTCAGAGATAGCATTGCAGAACTATTGAATTACCATTACAGTTCTCAGACAGCTGGCCGCTTGCATCTCCTCTCATACTGTAAATCCTGCTGATCGATTGACTAATCGTCCTTACGAGATTCTGGAGATTTCAACAGTCTCTCAGGGTGTGATTGTAGACGATATGAAGGCATGCACAATGAAAACGATCTCACTTGTTGAACACTTGCACCTTGTTAATGTGTGACCCTTGCTGCTTAGTTGTCTTCACTTGGCGCCACATCTAATAATAGTTTCTCTTTAGAGAATCACAACTTGTCACATTGGCTGAAACCATACTTGTCTGTTGGCAAACCATGAGTTATAATAATAGCCTTTATGCCAACACTTTAAAATGTTTTTAATTTCTATAATAATAATACCAACTGTGAATATATAATGAGGAAACCAACTGTATTTTATTAGTTTAACTTTACTCCATGACAGAGGCACATGTGCAGCAGTACTGGGCAGGCAACCAAATGTTTGACCCGACAGAAAGACGATACCCCATAAGTCTCACTTGTCTTGTGATTGTGGACGCATGCACAGGATATCACAGTAAGGACATCACTGCTTTAGTTTCACCACTGTAATAAAACAAAATGGTCCATCACTCTTCCTTTATTTATATTTATCTTTCAGTGAAGCGTTCCATTGCGTTACATAAATGGACGTGCTACTGTCTGTAGCACAACAACTGATTCTCAATCAATGGGTGTCACTTTCCAGGAATTTCACAGGGTTATCTTTATACCCAAGGACAAACGAGGAGACAATACTGTGCCAGAGAAGCAAGGAATCATTTCATCTGTCGCGTAATGACCTTCAACCCATCCGAACCCGTGATATGACAGATAGCAGGAACAGTTCACAAACTTCTGTGTTGTTCTTAGTAATTGTGTGTCTCTGAAAATACAATTTTGGTTTGGATTTGGGTGTAATTTTACAGTCCTCTACTTTCTTTTGTTGCATAATTAGTTAGAACCAAGTCTATGACATGGGAAATGGTGTTTTGTTTAATACTGATGATGCATTAGGAGAAAATGAAAGCAAGCAAACACCATGGTTGAATTTCAACAGTTACTTTATTAGTATTACTTACCTTTTATTAGACAAAGATACATACTTGTAGCTGCAAAATTATATGTGCATTACAACTGTGTTGATACAATTCAAGATAATAATGATGGCATATTTGGATTCAGATAGGACTTTAAAAGCGTTGAGGTTTGTGATGGTGATTTTATTTGTCCTCCTGTAATTATTTTCCATTATGGGATGTATTTGGCAGCAGTGAAAACACAACTGGTGCATATTAAAAACCATGCCTAACCCTCCCTACCTCAGCCGAACCAAACACAAAAGCAGTTTGGCATTACAAGTTGCCAACTGCCTTATTTAGAAGGATAGTCACTATAAAAGAGATAAAGGACACACTGTTGAGAGGATCTTCCAGCTTTGGCCATTCAGCTTTCCCTGAAGCCTACAACTTGAAAAACAGGTAATTCAAAATAGTCACCAAAAAAGATAGAGTCTTTCTTTAAACACTATTTTTAAATTATTCTGAATCATAAGGCAGTTATAATAACTTTGGTAATGTGTTGTGATGCATTATCTCTGACTGCATTGTTTGTAGGGCAGAGTTTGCAGTGAGAATCTCTGTAGTGGAAGGTAATGGACCTCATATTAGTGTTTCATAGTCATAATGCATGTTTCATAATGAAATCTGTGCAATTGTTTTACGTCATAACAGCAGTACAGCATCATTAACAGTGAAATGCTTCAAGCATGTTTAATAACCTACAAATATGTATGAAAGAAGATTTTGATTGTTTTTTTATCAGTTTCTTTGTAAACATTTTTATTGTTAGATTTTCTTGTTACTATTTTAATTAGTGGTGGGCATAGATTAATTTTTTTATACTAGATTAATCTCCCTGTAATCTTGAAATGAATCTAGATTAAAATGCCTCATTTGAATTCTGCCAAAGACATTAAGAATATGTGTGCTACCCAAATAATGACTAAAAGTAATCCGCCATTTTGTCCGACAAAGCAGTCAGGAGTGAGAAGATTAACCTCGGTGGAGTTAAACTTGAAAAATGTTGTGTATTGACGTCTTTCCGTGTTTGAAACAAGATTCATTCTCATGTTCATTCATGTATATTTGATGCTATAAATGGACTCGTAGGAAGAGATGATCGGTTTACGAGCCTCTTGAGCTGAATCGCTACAGCAATCTGTCACGACCATGGTTACCGCACATTAAAGAACAACAAAACGGTTTTTATTGTTTGAATTTCTTAAAAAAAAAACACTACACAGATATAAAGCTGGGACTTTGTTTAATATCATGAGTAACCTGCTCTGTCTTGTCTGTCGATGTGTTGTCAGTGTCCTCTTTGCTCTGTGATGCATTTATCACTGCGTGTGGCGTGACAGCGCCACAACTTGTCGGACAGCAACAGTATCTAAGGGGGGCGGGTCTTTGTGAAGGGTCAATTCGGCTAGGTATACATCCGCGCTAAAATATCAAGGTGAAACTCATCATAGCTTGCGTAGTATAGACCCAGCTCCCAACCCAACTTTGACAATAGATTAACGGCGATATTTTATTTATCGCCCGATAAGAGTCTCACGTTAATGCAGCCCACCACTAATTTTAATATACATTTTTAAAGCTTTTATTGTTTTTTTTTTAGTGAAAGTATCATTATGTTTCCTAAAAATTTGTTAATTATCTTGTTATTTTTGTGTCTTAACCCCGCTAGAAACGTTACGTTCCCAGAACATTATCAGAACGTCCCCCACAGGTGTTATGGACATTACCTAGTAACGTTCCCAGAACGTTAAGAGACGGTCACAATGTGGAGTTCTTTTAAGGGTTGGGGGATTATTCAGGGACCTTCAGGGAACATTTAGGACGTTCTGGGAATGTTTAGGAGACTATAGGATGCTCTGATAACATCCCAAATGTCCTCTTTGTAAAATTGTTATGTGACCATAAAATAACCAAAATGGAACGTCCCCCTAAAGATATATCAGGAACCTTGAATTGCAGCACTTTTTCATTACCAAAAGAGGATGTTTTATGAATGTCCTGAATGTTCTTTAAAAAAAACAGAATTTTTATCACCTTTAGAGAACTTTTAGGCAACTTTGCACATGTTCACAAGAACATTGCCTTCTACGTGGGAAGTGTCCAAATATGCTCCTATATCTAATATCTCATTTATTAACCTCTTTACAAACACTTACAAACAGCAGTCTTGGTGAAAGATGGGGGATGCCCAGATGGAGGAGTTTGGAGCTGCTGCTCCGTACCTCAGGAAGTCGGACAGGGAGCGACTGGAGGCCCAAACGCGCCCCTTTGACATGAAAAGGGAATGTTTCGTCCCTGATCCTGAGGAGGAGTATGTGAAAGGAACCATTCTGAGTCGGGACGGTGATAAAGTCACCTGTGACACAGAAAAAGGCAAAGTAAGTTCAAGTTAAACAAATGATCATTATTGATTATTACTTCACTACATTAGAGGAACTTATCGTTTTGAGTAATAACTCTTGGAGTATGTGCTTTTTACAGACGGTAACTGTGAAGGAGGCTGATATTCACCCTCAGAACCCGCCGAAGTTCGATAAAATTGAGGACATGGCGATGTTCACCTTCCTGCACGAGCCCGCTGTGCTGTTTAACCTCAAAGAGCGTTACGCAGCCTGGATGATCTACGTGAGTCGAGTCTTAAAACAAGTTCTCTTCATCTTGCATGAGCAGATCTAGACCTTCTGTGAATCTCTTACAGACCTACTCTGGGCTCTTCTGTGTCACTGTGAACCCCTACAAGTGGCTGCCAGTGTACAACCAGGAAGTCGTCCTTGCTTACAGAGGCAAGAAGAGGAGTGAAGCTCCTCCTCACATCTTCTCCATCTCTGACAATGCCTACCAGTACATGCTGTCAGGTGCGTCTACTTGACACCAGTGGTTTTCAATTGGTTTTACTTCAGGACTCAACCTGACAACAAAATTCTTGTTGCAACTTGTTTGTAATGTTGTTGTATTCATCTTTTTTTTTTTTTTTTTTTTGCCTATGCAAATTGACAAATTGTTTTTGGATTTTGAGAATCTGTAATATTTCAGAAGATGGGATATAGCACCCCCCAACATATAATAGTGAAACATGGATTGCCGGAAAAACTCATCAATGGCGGGCAAGCATTGTGTCATAAATAACGGAAAATGTTGTCAATGGTGGGGAAAGAGTTAAATGCATTCAGAATACTTTTTACCCACTTTTTCATAACCTATTCAGAACAGATTTTGGTTAGAAAGTAACTACATTGTTTCATATTTTCATTGTCCATTTCAGACAGAGAAAACCAGTCTATTCTTATCACGTAAGTCTGCTTCTGCATATCACTTTCTATAATAGTTAAACAAAAACTGTGGTGCTTAACATTTTATCTTTGTACCTCAAGTGGAGAATCTGGTGCTGGAAAGACTGTGAACACCAAAAGAGTCATTCAGTACTTTGCCAGCATTGCTGCTAGTCCTACGAAGAAGGACCCCAGCAGTGAAAAGAAGGTAAAAGGATGAGATCTGAATAAAAAACAAAAAATAGTGAACTGTCATTTTCTTTGATTGCCATTCACGATATACAAATTTCTAATATTGTGTTTTCTAGGGTACTCTGGAGGATCAAATCATCCAGTGTAATCCTGCTCTTGAGGCCTTTGGTAATGCCAAGACCATCAGGAATGACAACTCCTCCAGATTTGTGAGTGAATTAAAATAGCAGTGAAAACTGAATAGCAGTGAACGTCTGAATTTACTTCACAAGACATGATGACTTTTATCTTTTCAAACAGGGCAAGTTCATCCGGATTCACTTCGCAGCAAATGGCAAACTCGCTTCTGCAGATATTGAGACTTGTAGGAACACTTATGTTTATTTCCATATTAAAATGATAAAGTAAATGCATGATAGTAATGATTTTAAACTAAATGTTCTCTGTTACAGATCTTCTGGAGAAGTCTCGTGTGACTTTCCAGCTCAAGGCTGAGAGAGACTACCACATCTTCTACCAGATCCTGTCTCAGAAGAAACCGGAACTTTTAGGTGGGCAAAAAAGTTACAACCAAACATCTATACTTTTGTTATTTAAATGTTTGCATGATGTCTAAGTGCCTTGTGTCCTTTCTCTCAGAGATGCTGCTGATCACAGCAAATCCTTACGATTATGCCTTCATCTCCCAAGGAGAGACGCAAGTGGCCTCTATTAATGATGCTGAAGAGCTGATGGCTACTGATGTGTGTTATCTGAAATAGCTACAAATTCCTATTAATACATTTTGATCTTACCTTCTTATGATTAATTTAAATGAAAGCACATATAAATACAGGAATATGAAGCATTTATCATGTTAAATAATTTAATTTGTTGTAGGAAGCGTTTGATGTGTTGGGCTTCACCCAAGAGGAGAAGAACAGCATCTACAAGCTGGTTGGTTCCGTCATGCACTACGGCAACATGAAGTTCAAACAGAAGCAAAGAGAGGAACAGGCCGAGGCTGATGGGACTGAGGGTCAGTATTAGGACAAAATGCTGACATAATGCATACAGTTATAGGGTAATAGAAGATTCATTACCATCAACCATCTTCTTTTATTGACGACAGATGCTGATAAATCAGCTTATCTGATGGGCCTGAACTCTGCTGATCTCATCAAGGCTCTGTGCCACCCAAGAGTCAAAGTAGGAAATGAGTGGGTCACCAAGGGACAGAATGTCCAGCAGGTGGAGACTACTTCATGATGTCCTTAACTGTTAACACTAAAAGCATACATTTTCTGTAATATTTAACTATATAATCTCTATTGGACAGGTGTACTATGCTGTTGGCGCTCTTTCCAAATCAGTATACGAGAAGATGTTCCTCTGGATGGTTGTGAGAATCAACCAATCCCTGGACACCAAACAGCCTCGCCAGTACTTCATTGGTGTGCTGGACATTGCTGGATTTGAGATCTTTGAAGTAAGCTGAAATCAACTGATTATTGCTATTCAAGAACAAATCAAATAAGCACCATTGTGATTATACAATATATTCCACCTGCAGTTCAACACCTTTGAGCAGCTGTGCATCAACTTCACTAATGAGAAGTTGCAGCAGTTCTTCAACCACCACATGTTTGTGCTGGAGCAAGAGGAATACAAGAAGGAGGGCATTGAGTGGGTGTTTATTGACTTTGGCATGGACTTGCAGGCTTGTATTGATCTCATTGAAAAGGTGGGTGTACAAAACCTTTTTTTTTCTCTCTTTCCCCGCCTTTGACGGAATTTGCCATTATTTATAACACAACGCTTCCCCGCCATTGACGGAAATTTCTGGCAATCCATGTTTCACTGGGAGCTATTATGCATTTTCTGAATGAGTACAGAATGTCTGGATCAAAACACAGGCATAAGAGAAGCAGAAAGAAGTGACAAAAGCATTGCTTATGCACATGCAAAATAACATGATCATCAACCATAAAATGTTGACCCAGGACGAGGTATAGGACTGTGCAAGCAATCTACTCGATCTATGTTTTGATCATAGTTCTGAATCCCATCTGGATATAGTCTTTGACAAACATGATCTTCTCAGCTTTTTGTTCAAAATATTGCTTTTTTAATGAAACTTATCCATATATGTAAGTGTTGATAAAAAGAATGAATGAAGCTAGAATTTTTGTTTGTTTGTTTGTTTCAAATCAGAGGCTCAGTTCTTTGATATATTGTATGTTTTGATATTCATAGAGTTAATATCCATTTTGCTTTAAGTTAGATACGTTTTGTTGCCTTCTCTATAGCCCATGGGTATCATGTCCATCCTTGAAGAGGAGTGCATGTTCCCCAAAGCCAGTGATGCAACATTTAAAGCTAAGCTTTATGACAACCATTTGGGGAAATCCGCTAACTTCCAGAAGCCCAGGATTATCAAGGGTAAACAAGAGGCCCATTTCTCCCTGATTCACTATGCTGGCACTGTGGACTACAACATCAATAACTGGTTGGTGAAGAACAAGGACCCTCTAAATGAGACGGTTGTTGGCCTCTATCAGAAGTCCACCATGAAACTGTTGGCTCACCTATTTGCCAATTATGCTGGTGCTGACTCAGGTGTGTTGTGCTGATGACATGATCCTTGAGACAAATAAGGATTTTGTGCAAAGTTCATTTTAAGAATTATGTGTTGTTTTTTTTAACAGCCACGGAGGGAGGAGGAGGAGGCAAAGGAAAGGAGAAGAAGAAAAAGGGCTCTTCTTTCCAGACTGTGTCTGCCCTTCACAGGGTAACATATGGTTTTTCATACTGAAATGAATAATATACTATGATTTGGTTGCTTAATCATTAAATATATATGGGCAGTGTCATGGACAATGTCAATCCACAGGAGAACTTGAACAAGCTGATGACCAACTTGAGGTCAACTCACCCTCACTTTGTGCGCTGCATCATCCCCAATGAGACTAAGACTCCTGGGGCGATGGAGAATCCTCTGGTCATGCACCAGCTGCGCTGTAACGGTGTGCTGGAGGGCATCAGGATCTGCAGAAAGGGATTCCCCAACAGGATCCTGTATGGAGATTTCAAGCAAAGGTACATTCACTTATAAATATGAGACATGCGAGTCACAACTGGGTCAAAAAATTGCTGACTTGAGAAAACAGCCACAAGTTATGCAATGATACTTGACATTTTCAAATTACACAAATGTGTGTAAATGACAAAAATTAAAGCCTATTAAATCATTTAGCTTGTTTTAAAAAACTAATATATTAATATTGCCAATGGCAAAATCAACACTATTTAAACCCATTTTTTAATTTAATATGCACCAACAGATACCGTATCCTTAACCCTGCTGCCATCCCAGAGGGTCAGTTCATTGACAGCAGGAAAGGAGCTGAGAAATTATTAGGCTCTTTGGATATCGACCACACCCAGTACAGATTTGGACATACTAAGGTATATATGCTAATTAGTAATTGCTTTGTTGATTGTGTAATTCTGTGAAGTTTATTTTTCAATTTAAAAATATATTTCCCTATCCTAGTTTAACGTGCTGAGACAACTATAAGTAATCTATTAGAAAGCGGACATTCCTAAAAGGTGTACTATGTCTCTGGGGCACTTGCAGCATTGCTTTATTTGTTTGTGGATGGATGCCTTTGATAGATTGCCTGTTATGTCTATGTGCTGATCATAGGTCACTGAAATAACATCTTTTTTTAAGGTGTTCTTCAAGGCTGGTCTACTGGGTACCCTTGAAGAAATGAGAGACGACCGTCTTGCACTCATCATCACCAATATTCAAGCAAGATCACGTGGTCTTCTCGCAAGACTTGAATTCCAGAAGCTTGTTGATCGCAGGTAACTGGGTGGGCATTTAAATCTTTCAACGCACCATAAACAGAGACAAAAAGAACAGTTTTATTTTGCAGAGATGCATTGCTTGTGATCCAGTGGAATGTACGTGCCTTCATGGGTGTCAAGAATTGGCCCTGGATGAAGCTCTACTTCAAGATCAAACCACTGCTGAGATCTGCTGAAGCGGAGAAAGAGATGGCCAACATGAAGGAAGAATTCCTGAAGTTGAAGGAGGCTTATGCCAAATCTGAAGCCCGCAGAAAGGAGCTCGAAGAAAAGATGGTTACTCTTCTCCAAGAGAAGAATGACCTGCAACTCCAAGTCCAAACTGTAAGTTCATGATTTTATGAATTCATTAATAAAATCCAACTCTACTTTTGATTAAGACATTAAAATAAATACACATAATTTTTTTGTATCTGTAAACAGGAGCAAGATAATCTTTGCGATGCTGAGGAGAGATGTGAGGGTCTGATCAAGAATAAGATCCAGCTTGAGGCCAAAACCAAAGAGCTGATTGAGAGACTGGAGGATGAAGAAGAAATGAATGCTGAGCTGACTGCAAAGAAACGAAAGCTGGAGGATGAATGTTCTGAGCTCAAGAAGGACATTGATGATCTCGAGCTCACTCTGGCCAAAGTGGAGAAAGAGAAACATGCCACTGAGAACAAGGTCAGTTTTCAACACTGAACATGTTTAGTGATGCAAGAATGGTGTGTTAAGTGTCCCTTGATATAATGACACATTTCTACAGGTTAAAAACCTGACAGAAGAGATGGCAGCTTTGGATGAGATCATCGCTAAGCTGACCAAGGAGAAGAAAGCTCTTCAGGAGGCCCATCAACAAACGCTGGATGACCTCCAGAGTGAGGAAGACAAAGTCAACACACTCACCAAAGCCAAAGCCAAGCTGGAGCAACAAGTGGATGATGTGAGTGGTTTGTTGACACTTCTGTCGTAAATGAAAACAGGTGACATTTACAATGCTGAACAAAATATTGTCCTTCCAGCTTGAGGGTTCCCTGGAACAGGAAAAGAAGCTTCGTATGGATCTGGAGAGGGTAAAGAGGAAGCTCGAGGGAGACTTAAAGTTGACCCAAGAGAGTGTGATGGACCTGGAAAATGACAAACAGCAACTGGAAGAGAGGATTAAAAAGTGCGTTTTCCAGAGGGGGAAATTATTATTCAAGAATACAGCTCACAATCTGAATCCTTATTAATAATGGTAATCCAATATGTTCTGAAACACAGGAAGGATTTTGAGATCAGTCAGCTCAGTAGCAGGATTGAAGATGAGCAGGCAATGGCAGGCCAACTCCAGAAGAAACTGAAGGAACTGCAGGTAAAATTTATGATTCTTAAAAATAGGGACTTTTGGACAGTTAGGAATTCTAGATTTAACTTTGGTTCTCCTCACATTACCAGGCTCGTATTGAAGAGCTTGAGGAAGAGCTGGAGGCTGAGAGAGCTGCTCGTGCTAAAGTTGAGAAACAGAGAGCTGATCTGTCCAGAGAACTGGAGGAGATCAGTGAGAGGTTGGAAGAGGCTGGTGGAGCCACTGCTGCCCAGATTGAGATGAACAAGAAACGTGAAGCTGAGTTCCAGAAAGTGCGCAGAGACCTTGAAGAGGCCACTCTGCAACATGAGGCCACTGCAGCTACACTGAGGAAGAAACATGCAGACAGTGTGGCTGATCTGGGAGAGCAGATTGACAACCTCCAGAGAGTGAAGCAGAAGCTGGAGAAAGAGAAGAGTGAACTCAGACTGGAACTGGACGATGTGGTCTCCAACATGGAGCAGCTTGCCAAGTCCAAGGTGATGAAATCTTGTTTCCATGTTAGAATTTGTAATTGTTTTTCTCCACCTCAGGTGTTCTTTAGAATCGTGTGTTCTTAATGCTTTATTTAATAAATTTATTAATTATATAATATCAATCCAGGCAAACTTGGAGAAAATGTGCAGGACTCTTGAGGACCAGATGTCAGAATACAGAACAAAATATGAAGAAGGACAACGCAGCATCAATGACTTTACCATGCAAAAAGCTAGGTTGCAAACTGAAAATGGTATGTATTCTGATGAGTTATTACTTTATTCTGTGTATTGTTAGACTAATTATCAAGATCACGGACTACTTTCTGTACTGTACTGTTTTTTTTTTTATTATCTAGGGGAGCTTTCTAGACAGCTGGAAGAAAAGGATTCATTGGTCTCTCAGCTAACAAGAGGCAAGCAGTCCTACACCCAGCAGATTGAGGACCTCAAGAGACAACTAGAGGAGGAAATCAAGGTATTGCAAATAATGTTTGTACTTGAACCCACAAGGTTAGAGCAACACAGTGTAGCAGTCATACACCTAAACCACTACACTGTCCCATCACCCAATAATCTCTTTTAGGAGCAGTGGGATTCAAGTGGGATTCAACGAAAATGACTAGAGCATTATACAGTACTACAGCTTTAGGTCATTCCCCATAACAGAAAACATTAATTTTAAATATCTCATAGGCTAAGAATGCCCTGGCCCATGCAGTTCAGTCTGCTCGCCATGATGCTGAACTGCTGAGGGAGCAATATGAGGAGGAGCAAGAAGCCAAGGCTGAGCTGCAGCGTAGTCTGTCCAAGGCAAACTCTGAGGTGGCTCAGTGGAGAACCAAGTATGAAACTGATGCCATCCAGAGAACTGAGGAGCTGGAGGATGCTAAGTATGAAACATTACATAGAAATATTTGGGTTTCCCATGTACCATACCATACAAACACCTGACTTTGTTCTGCAAGCCAAGAAGTTGTGAAAGCCTCGCTAAGTTATTTTGGAACAAATTCTGTTTATTCATGAAGGAAGAAACTTGCTCAGCGTCTGCAAGATGCAGAAGAAGCTGTGGAAGCTGTTAATGCTAAATGCTCCTCTCTGGAGAAGACCAAGCACAGGCTGCAGAATGAGATTGAAGATCTCATGGTGGATGTGGAGAGATCCAATGCTGCTGCTGCTGCTCTGGACAAGAAGCAAAGAAACTTTGACAAGGTGAATGCATAAAACCCTTACAGATAAATAATCTTTGTGTTCATTTAGCTCCAAAGGTAGCTAATCAAAGCCTGATTCTATCAACAGGTCCTAGCTGAATGGAAGCAGAAATATGAGGAGTCTCAGAGTGAGCTGGAAAGCTCCCAGAAGGAAGCCAGATCTCTGAGCACTGAACTATTCAAACTGAAGAACTCTTATGAAGAGTCTCTGGATCATTTGGAAACTATGAAGAGAGAAAACAAGAACCTCCAAGGTACCCCTGATTTATTAGTCATCAGGACATTCATATAAATTTCATAAACTTTTTGAATTTCTCCATTATTACTTTTCCTACCAAACAGAGGAGATTGCTGATCTCACTGAACAAATTGGTGAGAGTGGAAAAAACATACATGAACTAGAGAAAGTTCGTAAGCAGTTGGAGCAGGAAAAAGCTGAAATTCAAACTGCTCTGGAAGAGGCCGAGGTAAACTGATTGTGTTATGTGTAGATGTAGTATGTGTAGTTTTTATAGTAATGTAGTTCTTCACCACAAGAATAAATTTGCTGCTAAATCAAACTTACTGTACTTTTTAATGGCTAAATCTTTTAATCGGTCAGGCCTCCCTTGAGCATGAAGAAGGAAAGATTCTCAGAGCTCAGCTGGAGTTCAATCAGATCAAAGCTGAAATTGAACGTAAGCTGGCTGAGAAAGATGAGGAGATGGAGCAGGCCAAGAGGAACCAGCAGAGAATTGTGGATACCCTGCAGAGCTCACTGGAATCAGAGACTCGCAGCAGAAATGAAGCTCTCAGACTGAAGAAGAAAATGGAGGGAGACCTCAATGAGATGGAGATTCAGCTCAGCCAGGCTAACAGACAGGCAGCAGAAGCCCAGAAGCAACTCAAGGGTCTTCATGGACATCTCAAAGTATGACAAATCTTCAAATCAAGATGTTACAATGCTTAGGTGAACATAGTTCTGCGGTCCTTTTGTAAAATTTGTACTTTACAGGATACCCAACTGCAACTAGATGATGCTCTTCGTAGTAATGATGATCTTAAAGAGAACATTGCCATTGTGGAGAGACGCAACAATCTACTGCAGGCTGAACTGGATGAGCTGAGATCCCTGGTGGAACAGACTGAGAGAGGAAGGAAACTGGCTGAGCAGGAACTGCTGGATGTCAGTGAGAGAGTTCAGCTCCTGCATTCTCAGGTATGACACATTTGCATTGGACAAACTCAATTAAAACCTTTAAATCCTCAATAAGTACACAATATATCAACTAGAGACTACATACATGTCTATATTATCCATGTTCAGAACACCAGCCTGCTGAATCAGAAGAAGAAGCTGGAGGGAGATAATACTCAGCTTCAGACTGAGGTTGAGGAGGCAGTGCAGGAGTGCAGGAATGCTGAGGAAAAAGCCAAGAAGGCCATCACTGATGCTGCCATGATGGCTGAGGAGCTGAAGAAGGAGCAGGACACCAGTGCTCATCTGGAGCGCATGAAGAAGAACATGGAGCAGACCATCAAGGACCTGCAGCACCGTCTTGATGAAGCTGAGCAGATCGCAATGAAGGGTGGCAAGAAGCAGGTCCAGAAACTGGAAGCTAGGGTTAGTTTTTGAAACTAAGTTCTTAATAATGCATTTTCTATTTAAAATTCATTGCTTTTGTGAAGATAACTATTATTCATTTAGATTGAGAGATCAATAGCTTTCTAGAAAACTGATAAATTTGAAATCATTTTCGGTTTCGGTAGGTGAGAGAGTTGGAAAATGAGGTGGAGATAGAACAGAGAAAAGCAAGCGAGTCTGTGAAAGGAATCCGTAAATATGAGAGACGTGTCAAGGAGCTCACCTACCAGGTTATTTCACTATTCAATACAATATCCCCAATATCACCATCTTCAAACAATCCAGACCAAAAATAATCAAAAGTCTATTAACAGACTGAGGAAGACCGTAAGAATCTGGCTCGTCTTCAAGACCTTGTGGACAAACTCCAGCTGAAGGTCAAATCCTACAAGAGAACTGCTGAAGAGGCTGTAAGTTCATTGCCTGTACACCCCTGTACTATATATATATATATATATATATATATATATATATATATATATATATATATATATATATATATATATATATATATTGTTTTGTATATTGTTTTTGCCAACAACCTTTTGATTTAATCAGGAGGAACAGGCCAATGCCAATCTGGGCAAGTTCCGTAAGCTGCAGCATGAGCTGGATGAGGCAGAGGAGAGGGCTGATATTGCTGAATCTCAGGTCAACAAACTTAGAGCCAAAAGCCGTGATACAGGAGCCAAGGTAAGTTAACTCAGTTTAACCCAGTATTTTGTGTGCTTACTATCATAGAGTTTAAGAAGGCTCAATGAAGCAATGGGTAATGTTTTACTTTAAATGGTGAAATGGTTAGAGACCATTTTGTAAATATGAGTTTCTAAAGCCTTTACATTTCAGTTATGCCAGACGAATTGTAAAATAAGCTAAAAGAGAATGACCTAAAGCGTTTTGTGCTTATCTCTGCCTCACTGAGTGAGTCTAAGATTTAATTTATTGTAAAAACTAAATAACAAATATATCTTTCAAACACTTTTCCTTTTCTCTTCTTCTCACAGAAAGGGCACGATGAAGAGTGAAGCTCTTGCTTGCATCTTTCTGAAAGGCTTGTTTGGTTTGACTCTGTGCTTCTTGACTTCATTACCTGTAGTTCTGTAGAATAAAGAGTGCCAATTAAACTTTTCTTGTGGTCTTTGTCATATTTGTAAACAATTATTTAAATAGTTATTTGATGTTTGGCAGGCACCTTTTACAAGTACAGGGTCCCTGGAGAAAACCACATACATAAATGTGCGTATCTTTGCACATTTTTACCAGAGTATTTTTCAGTGACCAGACTCATTTATAATGGGAATATGCAATTTGATGCGACATGAGTTCCATAGATGATTGGTGATTGGCAGTCAACTTTAGTTAAGTTTTATAAGCTTTATGGAAAAGTACAGTGACAGTATTTGGTGATTACCAATGGGAATATAGACAGATCAGTTCACATACTCCAAATTCTTGGAGTATTCTGTAATTTTATGGCAATCCATGTTTTCATTGTTATACGATAGGGGGTGCTATTAAGCATCTTCTAAAAGGCTACAGAATCTCTGGATCAAAACACAGACAAAGAAGCAGAAACACGCAATAGAAGCATTGCTTATGCACATGTAAAATACTGCGACTATCAAATATTAAACAGCATACAAATCAAAACTGTTTAACATTACTGAATGAAATGTCAATCTAGGAAAAAGTACAGGACTATGCAAGCTTTGGGGTCGTTGATGAAGAATCTACTCCATCTATGATTTGATCACCATTCTGAATTTGATCTGGAAGTAGTCTTGACAAAAAAGTGATTTTCTCAGCTTTTTGTTCAAAATACTGCTTTTTTATTAAACTTACCCACATTCAAGTGTTGATAAAGAAAAAATGCATGAAGCTAGAATAAAATACAACAAAATATTCCAGGGGCCATGAAAGTTTTGTAAAAATGATCAAAAATGCTGGTGCTGGCTGGAATGCTGGCAGGGAAAGAGTTAAATACTGCAGTAGTGTTGGAATGCTAGTAACCAACAGTACAATTTCTCGGCAAGCTCTATTGTTTGAATTAATACCTGTGCGAATGAAGTAAAATGTGCACAGAAAGCCACAAATGCAAAATACATCAGAACAATTGGCTGTTGCTACAATGTAAATAACATGATACATAAGGCTGCACCTTAATAGTCGACTAAATGTTAGAAGAAGTCGACTAAATGTTAGAAGAAGTGGCTTAGTCGACCAGCATTTGACCAAAAACTCCACAGGAAGTGGCAAATTCACGCAGATCATTAATGCCGGGTTCTTGTGGTAATTACAGTATGTTGGACAGGAAATCCAAACATTCGCCAACCATCCATCAACTTCAAATATGGCTTGACATTTGAAATACGTAAGTAAAGTAACTTTACATAGCTGCTTGCTCTAAAGTTATTTAAAGTTATTATTAGGCACATTTCCAATTATTTATGCAGTGTGGAAGATAAAGGATTAGCGCACTTTCTGCATGTGCGCTGTGCGCCGGTGTGATCACTTGCATTTTTTCCTGATAACAGAGGCAACAACTGAAAATACTTCATAAGAGTAATACATAATTCGAAACTGAAACTAAGGAGCTTACTTGTGTGAACTCACGATAACAATAAAACGCACGTTTGTAAAATAAAGAAAACAAACAGGATGCGCTTTCTGCCGTCTCGGTCTCTGTGAACTGCAGCGCATTACAAAAATGAACCAAAACTCAGCATATAGGCTACTTGCCTCACAGACATGAGGGAGTATATCTATGGAAAGCTTGAAATGTCTACTTTTAAATGATCCAATTTAAATAGAAAACAAAGATTCTCCGTACAAAAGGTGCATTTCTCTCTAAAGGCACCTCCATTAAACTGTGGAGATGAGTCAGCATTGTCAACTTGTTTTTCTAGTGTTTTTCTGAGTGTTTTGAGTGAAAACTGGTTTATTAATAAACAATTAAATAAATCAATCAATTGGTCAAGATCTTGTATTGACAATGCAAGAGGTGAGTCTACTCCAGCACAACCCAAAGACTTTCAATGAAATTAAGGTCTGATTCAGAGGTGCCAATTCATGTTTGAAAATGATTCTTTATGCTACATATTTGCCTATTAAAATCCAAATGGCGACTTTTTTTTTTTTTGGCTGGGCAGTTTATTTAAGTAATTAAATTAAATGACTACTAGTCGACAGGAAAAATATTTAGTCAGGGGGCGCCCTAATTATACACATGTAAATGTATTTTATATGCAAATTATATGCAAAAAACTGTAGCATGAAGTTTTCATTTGAATTTAATTAATTTGCACTACTATTTCAATTCAGTGCATTGGGTTAATGTGCAAAAGTTAATTCTCAACTCGTGAGGTTAAAACTTGCAAACTTTTATAGGCACAACTTCATATGTTGCATTTTGATTTAAAAAAGTGATTTGCATAATTTGTGACAAAATGACATATGTGTACCATTTTATAGAATACAGATTAACATTTGCCATATTTTATTTTACAAGTAAATAAAACAAACACCTACCACATTATGTATTCTTTCAAGTGTGAATGAAACCCAAGACTCATTTCTTTGGTAGATCAATAGGAGTGAATGTCTTCCCCTGTGTGCACGTTCTGCAGTAAGAAGGGTGCATCTTCTTAAACATCTTCCACACTGAAAGTGATAGAACATGAAAAATCATTCTTAGTAAGGCTCAAAGCATCTTCAGTAAATGCACGAGATAAAAATGAAAACGTTTGATATAATACAATAGAATTTCTATATTTCAGCTGTCTCACCTGCATCAAATGTCCTCTTTCCTCTCAAGCGCATAAGACTTGACACCTGCAAAACAAATTAAAAGATTAATGTATTCAACAGTTCCAAATAAAAATTGCTAAATTAAACAAATGGAACTTTGTTGAAGAGTTGCCGCTTGCAAGGCTCAACACTGAATGCATAAAGAGAACTGTGTACACTGGTAAAACCTAGTATTGAAGGTAAAGAACAGGCCAGTGCTAGAGGTGGAGACTAACAGCTGATTATAGGGAGGAGCTCCTCAAAGGTTCACAAAGGAGCCAACCATCCTGCAACCTTAAACCACAGTAGAATGTGCTTGAGATCTATTAAAATATATTGCCATAAGTCAGGAGATAATAACTGCTGGCTTGACATCTAAAGGCTCTGAAAAACCCAAATGGTAACAAATGGTCTTAACAGTTAGTAGTTAGTTCAGACATCCCGCAACAGGTGCTTAATGAAAATAACAGATTGAGCATTATATGAAAAGCAGGAATTATTTTTTGTTATTTGCATAAAGAACTTATTCCAAAAGAACAAATGCTTGTTAAATGCCAAGAAAACAAATAGTGACTAATTTTTTTTTTTTCTCTCCCTGCATCTTTTAACTCAATACGGGGTCAAATGTTGGTTAATAATAAACACTTGTCTTGTGACCAGCATTGTTTTGCCTCAGTTGGCCATGTAACTTAAGTAGTATGTATACGGCTTGCAAGGGTGCCAACATGTACCACTTGACGTTTATTTATGCGCTTGGAGACCTTTACAAATGGGGAATCTGCTTTATGTGTTCTCAGTGTCCCTCATCAGTTGCTTCCATTTCGTCAGAGGCTCAGTAGGAATTTCACAGGGTTATCTTTGTACTCAAGGACAATGGGAAGGAAACAATGTGGAACAAACAAGACAGTGGTAAGAGGATGACTGACAGTCAGCCACATACCTCCTCCATATGCATCAATGCAGACGATGCACAAAGTTCATGGTGCGTTGTGCACATAGTTGTTGCATACATTTCTACAATGAGTTGATACAGTTTAGTATTTTTAGGTAAAAATAATAAAAAAAGTCTTAGTAGAATAAAAGTAATGTTATTAGAATATTGGTACATCAAGTTTTCATTCACCCGAAAATGAGAATTCTGTTATTAACTCAGCATCATATGGTTCAAAACTGAATATTTTGAAAATGTCAGTGTGTTTTTGTCCATACAATTAAAGTCAATGAGGTCCAATGCTGTTTGTACCCAAACATTCTTCTAAATACAGCATCTGTTTTTGTTTTCCACAGAAGGACGAAATGCATACAGGTCTCGGAATGAGATGAGGGTGAGTGATGCCAGAAGTTTAATTTTTTTATATTCATTTAAATTCACAACAATAGAAGTAATACATATTTAGGTCTTCGGATAACAGTGTGCAACTGAACACATCCAAAAATATTGCTGTCTAGTTGAATGACCTGTGTTCTTGATAACATGGGTTTTGGTTTGCTGCTGATATCAAAAAAGTAAAAATTGTCTGCCAAACTGGACAAATCTGGACACTTTTCCTGTCAAAGGATATAATGAACATTGAGGACATTGAGGTTGCGTGTACATTAATTCATACAGGCAGTGACATCGGCCTGCTGGAGAAATACATAAATGGATGCTGGTTGCAAAGATCATACAAGCTGTTCTTCTCAATCATTTAGGAGGACCCAGCAAGAATTTCACAGGTTATCTTTGTCCTCAAGTGTGAAAGCAAAGGAACAATGGCGTGTCAGCGATGAAGGTCTGAGTGAAGTGATCACGCCAACTGGAAACTGACCTCGACCCTTATGGATTCAGTTGCGGCTGCTCGGATGGATAAAAAGCATCTATGATGGACAGAGTGAAATGACACTTGTCCTTGAGCAAGGTATAGATCAGCTGGTACAAATAATGAGATGCAGTCTCTGTTGAGCCAACAGCTGCCAATTGATGTGAAACCATTCTCTTTTTTGGAGTTACCAGACATTTTAATAAAAAATATTGGGATTGGTTAATAGGCGCAATGGTAAAATGCAGCAGGATTGTGATTTCAGCAACCTTCCAGTTTTCTTTGCATTCCACCATTTGTGCCAGTGGCCAAAATCTAATATTTCTCCTAAATCCCCTTACCTTACTTAGGATAAATAGTATTTTTTACTGTAATTTAGAAGCATAAATGAGTTGAATGAATGTATATTGACAAAGTATACGGGTCCTTACTGGCATGAGGACATACCCTAGCCTCCAGCAGACACCCAGCCCATCAGTATCCTTACCAAACTCAGACACTAACATGCCTCAGAAAATTCCTGCAACCATATTTAGAGAACCTCATGCATTATAAAACGGGGGTGGAGAGTCTATGGCCTCAGACAGGTTTTCAATCACATCATCCAAACGGTAAGCCTTCAGGGACGCCTCAGACTTTATGAATCCCTGATCTTATCTGATTTTTTTTCAAACATGTTTTTCAGGTTGCACTTTTGCTCATTACTGACTAATGTAACAGATAGCAGACAATTGTTTGATGTTAAATAAGTAATTCTTTGTGTGTAACCCTAGGACCCTAGTAACCATCAGTGTCTGGAGAGGCGAATTGCAAAGGTAAGTGACCCTGACAACACCCAATGAAACATCACTGACTGTAGTAAGGTAATCTCATGTGAGATATCAATTTATTAGAGGTCCTACTGAATTACCATATACTCACATTATTTGGACACTTAAGCCACACTTACAAATGTCTGAAATGTCTAAAAGCTTCAAGATCATTTCTCTTCATTGCTCATTGTTTTTGAATCAGCTGGTAAATTATGACCTATTACCTGGCTAACTGATTAACTATTAACATATTCCTCAAACCACTACACAATACACAATACTCACTGTCATCCACACTAGATTCTCATTTCAAACTGAATTTATTTTAGCTTGAATATATCATTTCATGATTCTTAAAAAAATTGTTAATTATCTTGTTATTTTTGTGTTTCAAGTGTCCAAATATGCTAATATATATATAATATCTCATATACTAATAATTATTTACACTTACACTTACAATTACAAACAGCAGTCTTGGTGAAAGATGGGGGATGCCCAGATGGCGGAATTTGGAGCTGCTGCTCCGTACCTCAGGAAATCAGACAAGGAGCGTCTGGAGGCCCAAACGCGCCCCTTTGACATGAAGAAGGAATGTTTTGTTCCTGATGCTGAAGAGGAGTATCTCAAGGCATCTATTATCGGTCGAGATGGTGATAAAGTCACCTGTGAGACTTCAAAGGGAACGGTAAGTTTGAGATTTCGTGTTGGCGTTATGATTAATTGGGGGATTTTAAATAGTCACAAAGTGCAATTGCCTGATGATGACATTTTCTACATTAAAATACCTTTTGTATTGTGCTGAGTTTGCTGTTTTGACAGTCAAAAATCTCATGTTCCCACAGACAGTAACCGTGAAGGAGGCTGATATTCACCCTCAGAACCCGCCGAAGTTTGATAAAATTGAGGACATGGCGATGTTCACCTTCCTGCACGAGCCCGCTGTGCTGTTTAACCTCAAAGAGCGTTACGCAGCCTGGATGATCTACGTGAGTTTCCTGTAGCTCAGTGGTTAAAGCATGGCACTAGCAATGCCAAGGTCATGGGTTCGATCCCAGGGATTGCACATACTCGGATACAAATGTATAGTATAATGCAATGTAAGTCGCTTTGGATAAAAGCGTCTACCAAATGCATAAATGTAAATGTAAATGTGAGTCGAGTCTTAAAACACTCGCACTTTATCTTGCATGAGCAGATCTAATCCTTCTGTGAATCTCGTACAGACCTACTCTGGGCTCTTCTGTGTCACTGTGAATCCCTACAAGTGGCTGCCAGTGTACAACCAGGAAGTCGTCGTTGCTTACAGAGGGAAAAAGAGGAGTGAAGCTCCTCCTCACATCTTCTCCATCTCTGACAATGCCTACCAGTACATGCTGTCAGGTGCGTCTACTTGACAATTCTTTAAATGTTTTATATACAACCATGCCTTAAAAATAGTACAGGCTGTCAGTAACTAGTGAAAATAATTTAATGTTCATGTATTATGCATATTACATACACATGTATAATTTTTTTTTTTTTTTTACAGACAGAGAAAACCAGTCCATTCTTATCACGTAAGATTTTCTACATCCTGGGCTTTGACTTTGTTAATTTTTACAAATTTTTTCATGAATTTCTAAGACTGGTTTGTGTTGGCAGTGGAGAATCTGGTGCTGGAAAGACTGTGAACACCAAGAGAGTCATTCAGTACTTTGCCAGCATTGCTGCTAGTAGTGGCAAGAAGGAAACGAGTGAAAAGAAGGTTAGAAACAGATACAAGGATTTAACCTCAGAGACCTATGCATTGATAAATGGTATAAAGTAACAAATTACATGAATTAGCCAGTTTATACTTTAAGGGTGCAATTCTAACATAAATTTTACTATAAAAAACAGCTAAAATACAAAATTCTCAGCTGTTTTTTAATGTCTGTTTTTCTAGGGTACTCTGGAGGATCAAATCATCCAGTGTAATCCTGCTCTGGAGGCCTTTGGGAATGCCAAGACCATCAGGAATGACAACTCCTCCAGATTTGTGAGTTTTATCTGCCTCCAGTTTCAAAATATGCTGATATTTTTTACCTAAATGAAATTGCATTGGTGGCTGTTGTTTATAAACAGGGCAAGTTCATCCGCATTCACTTTGCTGCCAGTGGAAAGCTAGCATCTGCTGATATTGAGACTTGTAAGCAAAATCTTTTGATAAATCCTTTATAACTTTTCTCATTCTTAAAGATCAATGAGCTGAATGTAAATGCTTAACTTAATTTCTACAAATAGATCTGTTAGAGAAATCCCGTGTGACTTTCCAGCTCAAGGCTGAGAGAGATTATCACATCTTTTACCAGATCCTGTCTCAGAAGAAACCAGAACTTTTGGGTAAGCAAAATCACAAGTGATGAGACATAATGTTGTTCTTTAATTTATTTATTAAAAAAAAAAACAAAAAAAAAAAACATCTTTTATCCTCTCAGAGATGCTGCTGATCACAGCAAATCCTTACGACTATGCCTTCATCTCCCAAGGAGAGACGCAAGTGGCCTCTATTGATGATGCGGACGAGTTGATGGCTACAGATGTGCGTTATCCAAAACAACCATACATTTTTTAATACAGACTTCACAAGGTTTAGAACTAAAGTCCATGAAACATGCAATGTAATGCAGTAAATAATTAGAGACACCTGTAAACATTTTCTCCAGGAAGCTTTTGATGTATTGGGCTTCACCCAAGAGGAGAAGAACAGCATCTACAAGCTGGTTGGTGCCATCATGCACTACGGCAACATGAAGTTCAAACAGAAGCAAAGAGAGGAACAGGCCGAGGCTGATGGGACTGAGGGTCAGTATTAGTACAAAATGCTGACATAATGCATACAGTTATAGGGTAATAGAAGATTCATTACCATAAACCATCTTTTTTTATTAACAACAGATGCTGATAAATCAGCTTATCTGATGGGTCTGAACTCTGCTGATCTCATCAAGGCTCTGTGCCACCCAAGAGTCAAAGTAGGAAATGAGTGGGTCACCAAGGGACAGAATGTCCAGCAGGTGGAGACTACTTCATGATTAACATCCCTTCATAACACACTGTTAACATAACCATAAAACACATTATTCCATAACATTTTAATATCTTTTGGACAGGTGTACTACGCTATTGGTGCTCTTTCCAAATCAGTGTATGAGAAGATGTTCCTCTGGATGGTTGTGAGAATCAACCAATCCCTGGACACCAAACAGCCTCGCCAGTACTTCATTGGTGTGCTGGACATTGCTGGATTTGAGATCTTTGATGTAAGATGAAATTAATGGATAATTTATTATTGAACTTGTTTTTTTTTACTTTGCCATTGTGATCCTACAATATATTCCACCTGCAGTTCAACACCTTTGAGCAGCTGTGCATCAACTTCACTAATGAGAAGTTGCAGCAGTTCTTCAACCACCACATGTTTGTGCTGGAGCAAGAAGAATACAAGAAGGAGGGCATTGACTGGGAATTTATTGACTTCGGCATGGACTTGCAGGCTTGTATTGATCTCATTGAAAAAGTGAGTTTTTGAATTTAAGAGATCTCAGGTAATGGATCAATACTGCTCATCTAATTTGAAACCCCTTATTCTACTGTTTGCTAGCCCATGGGTATCATGTCCATCCTTGAAGAGGAGTGCATGTTCCCCAAAGCCAGTGATACAACATTCAAATCTAAGCTTTATGACAATCATTTGGGGAAATCAAACAACTTCCAGAAGCCCAGGATTGTCAAAGGTAAACCAGAGGCCCATTTCTCCCTGGTTCACTATGCTGGCACTGTGGACTACAACATCTGTAACTGGCTGGTGAAGAACAAGGATCCTCTAAATGAGACGGTTGTTGGCCTGTATCAGAAGTCCACCATGAAACTTCTGGCTCTCCTGTTTGCTGGATATGCTGGTGCTGACTCAGGTGTGTTGTAGACAAATTACTCAGAAGAAAAAAAATCCTAGAAACATACAAGGAAACCTTTGTGATATTTACTTATACATAATACTTATGAACATGTTATTTCTTGCAACAGCCACGGAGGGAGGAGGAGGAGGTGGCAAAGGAAAGGAGAAGAAGAAAAAGGGCTCTTCTTTCCAGACTGTGTCTGCCCTTCACAGGGTAACATATGGTTTTTCATACTGAAATGAATAATACACTATTATTTGGTTTCTTAACCATTAAATATATATATGGGCAGCATCATGGATAATGTCAACCCACAGGAGAACTTGAACAAGCTGATGACCAACTTGAGGTCAACTCACCCTCACTTTGTGCGCTGCATCATTCCCAATGAGACTAAGACTCCTGGGGCGATGGAGAATCCTCTGGTCATGCACCAGCTGCGCTGTAACGGTGTGCTGGAGGGCATCAGGATCTGCAGAAAGGGATTCCCCAACAGGATCCTGTATGGAGATTTCAAGCAGAGGTATGTGTAATTTTGATTACAGGTTCTGTTAAGTGTCAAAGTTTTTGTTTTTTTCTTCATTTATTACATATAAAATGCTAAAGTGGGCAAAAATATAAACTAAAATCAGTAACTGAAAACAACAACAACAGCATTTATTTAAATGAATCCCATGATTGTGACAGATACCGCATCCTGAATCCTGCTGCTATCCCTGAGGGACAGTTTATTGACAGCAGGAAAGGAGCAGAAAAACTACTGGGATCTCTGGACATTGATCACAACCAGTACAAGTTTGGACATACTAAGGTATGACAGACCATTTTTCAGAATGGTCTAGAAATCCCTGTGTTCATGAAACTATTTATATTTTTTTATTTTATGGATTCTCCTAAACTACAATTCTTATATTTATTTGAAGGTGTTCTTCAAGGCTGGTCTTCTGGGTACCCTTGAAGAGATGAGAGATGACCGCCTTGCTCTCATCATTACTGGTATTCAAGCAAGAGCTCGTGGTCTTCTCTCGAGAATTGAGTTCCAGAAGATTGTTGACCGCAGGTTAGAAATCAGAGATTCTCAATAAATTTGAGATCATAATATTAATTGGTTTAAGATATTAATGTGCAATATTACATTGCAGAGATGCATTGCTTGTGATCCAGTGGAATGTACGTGCCTTCATGGGTGTCAAGAATTGGCCCTGGATGAAGCTCTACTTCAAGATCAAACCACTGCTGAGATCTGCTGAAGCGGAGAAAGAGATGGCCAATATGAAGGAAGAATTCCTGAAGTTGAAGGAGGCTTATGCCAAATCTGAAGCCCGCAGAAAGGAACTTGAAGAAAAGATGGTTTCTCTTCTTCAAGAGAAGAATGACCTGCAACTCCAAGTCCAAGCTGTAAGTTTATGATTTTATAAATTAATGAATAAAATGTATAATTACATAAAACGTTGAGTTGTTTGAATTGAATACAAATAATTTTCTGTATCTGTAAACAGGAGCAAGATAATCTTTGTGATGCTGAGGAGAGATGTGAGGGCCTGATCAAGAACAAGATCCAACTTGAGGCCAAAACCAAAGAGCTGACTGAGAGACTGGAGGATGAAGAGGAAATGAATGCTGAGTTGACTGCAAAGAAACGAAAGCTGGAGGATGAATGTTCTGAGCTCAAGAAGGACATTGATGATCTTGAGCTCACTCTGGCCAAAGTAGAGAAAGAGAAACATGCCACTGAGAACAAGGTCAGTTTTCAACACTGAAAATGTTAGAGATGCAAGAATTGCGTGTTAAGAGTCTGTTGATACAATGACACATTTCTACAGGTTAAAAACCTGACAGAAGAGATGGCAGCTTTGGATGAAATCATTGCTAAGCTGACCAAGGAGAAGAAAGCTCTGCAGGAGGCCCATCAGCAAACGCTGGATGACCTCCAGAGTGAGGAAGACAAAGTCAACACACTCACCAAAGCCAAAGCCAAGCTGGAGCAACAAGTGGATGATGTGAGTGGTTTGTTGACACTTCTGTCGTAAATGAAAACAGGTGACATTTACAATGCTGAACAAAATATTATCCTTCCAGCTTGAGGGTTCCCTGGAACAGGAAAAGAAGCTTCGTATGGATCTGGAGAGGGTAAAGAGGAAGCTCGAGGGAGACTTAAAGTTGACCCAAGAGAGCGTGATGGACCTGGAAAATGACAAACAGCAAATGGAAGAGAGGAATAAAAAGTGTGTTTTCCAGAGGGGGAAATTATTATTCAGGAATACAGCTCATTAATAATTATTAATTATGGTAATCAAATATGTTCTGCAACACAGGAAAGATTTTGAGATTAGTCAGCTTAATAGCAAGATTGAAGATGAGCAGGCAATGGCAGCCCAACTCCAGAAGAAACTGAAGGAGCTGCAGGTAAATTTTATGACTCTTAAAAATAGGGACTGTTAGACAGTAGATAATTCTAGCTTTAACTTTGATTTTCTTCACATTACCAGGCTCGTATTGAAGAGCTTGAGGAGGAGCTGGAGGCTGAGAGAGCTGCTCGTGCTAAAGTTGAGAAACAGAGAGCTGATCTGTCCAGAGAACTGGAGGAGATCAGTGAGAGGTTGGAGGAGGCTGGTGGAGCCACCGCTGCCCAGATTGAGATGAACAAGAAACGTGAAGCTGAGTTCCAGAAGCTGCGCAGAGACCTTGAAGAGGCCACTCTGCAACATGAGGCCACTGCAGCTACACTGAGGAAGAAACATGCAGACAGTGTGGCTGATCTGGGAGAGCAGATTGACAACCTCCAGAGAGTGAAGCAGAAGCTGGAGAAAGAGAAGAGTGAACTCAGACTGGAACTAGATGATGTGGTCTCCAACATGGAGCAGCTTTCTAAGTCCAAGGTGATGGAAATCTTGTTTCCATGTTTACTTCAGGCATTCCTCATTGCAACTTTTTTTCATCAACTGTTTTGCTTCAGTTTGATTAATTGATTTAATCTATCCAGGCAAACTTGGAGAAAATGTGCAGGACCCTTGAGGACCAGATGTCAGAATACAGAACAAAATATGAAGAAGGACAGCGCAGCATAAATGACTTTACCATGCAAAAAGCTAAGCTACAAACTGAGAATGGTATGTACTTTGATTAGGAAATAGTATTGTTAGACAATTACTCAAGATTGTACACTACTTTCTGTAATGTAATGGTTAAACTTCTATCTAGGGGAGCTTTCTAGACAGCTGGAAGAAAAGGATTCATTGGTCTCTCAGCTAACAAGAGGCAAACAGTCCTATACCCAGCAGATTGAGGACCTCAAGAGACAACTAGAGGAGGAAATCAAGGTATAAGTTTAGTTTTTAAAGGATTTATTACCCAACTGTCCATTGCATTCCAGTGTATATTGTTAACAGGAAATTCCCAAACCTCATAGGCTAAGAATGCCCTGGCCCATGCAGTTCAGTCCTCTCGCCATGATGCTGATCTGCTGAGGGAGCAATATGAGGAGGAGCAAGAAGCCAAGGCTGAGCTGCAGCGTAGTCTGTCCAAGGCAAACTCTGAGGTGGCTCAGTGGAGAACCAAGTATGAAACTGATGCCATCCAGAGGACTGAAGAGCTGGAGGATGCCAAGTATGAAACAGGAAATACAGTATTTCCTGTTCTTTGATTCATCTACAAAATCTTGTTCTTATTGAAAGATAAAATTCTCACTAAGTTTTTTGGAATAAATTCTGTTTATTCATGAAGGAAGAAACTTGCTCAGCGTCTACAAGATGCAGAAGAAGCTGTGGAAGCTGTCAATGCTAAATGTTCCTCTCTGGAGAAGACCAAGCACAGGCTGCAGAATGAGATTGAAGATCTCATGGTGGATGTGGAGAGATCCAATGCTGCTGCTGCTGCTCTGGACAAGAAGCAAAGGAATTTTGACAAGGTGAATGCATAATATCCTTACAGATAAATAATCTTTGTGTACATTCACCTTTAATGGTAGCTAATCAAAGTCCGATTCTATCAACAGGTCCTAGCTGAATGGAAGCAGAAATATGAGGAATCTCAGAGTGAGCTGGAAAGCTCCCAGAAGGAAGCCAGATCTCTGAGCACTGAACTATTCAAGCTGAAGAACTCTTATGAAGAGTCTCTGGATCATTTGGAAACTATGAAGAGAGAAAACAAGAACCTCCAAGGTGCCCTCATCTGAGCATTCACATATCACATAAATGAAATATTTCTCTCGACTTTCTGTGTATTAATTATCATTAACTTTTCTATTAAACAGAGGAGATTGCTGATCTCACTGAACAAATTGGCGAGAGCGGAAAGAACATTCATGAGCTAGAGAAAATTCGCAAGCAGTTGGAGCAGGAAAAAGCTGAAATTCAAACTGCTCTTGAGGAGGCTGAGGTATATCTATTGTGTAATGTTCCATTTTCTGTTACCATTAAGTAATAAATATTCAAGGTGTGGTATATGCAATAGTAACCCTACATGGTAAAGAAAAAAAAAAAGTCTTATTTAAATATTTCTCATCAACTGAAAGGGTTCTCTTGAGCATGAGGAAGGTAAGATCCTGAGGGCCCAACTGGAGTTCAATCAGGTCAAAGCTGATATTGAACGTAAGCTGGCTGAGAAAGATGAAGAGATGGAGCAGGCCAAGAGGAACCAGCAGAGAATGGTGGATACCCTGCAGAGCTCACTGGAATCAGAGACTCGCAGCAGGAATGAAGCTCTCAGACTGAAGAAGAAGATGGAGGGAGACCTCAATGAGATGGAGATTCAGCTCAGCCAGGCTAACAGACAGGCAGCAGAAGCCCAGAAGCAACTCAAGGGTCTTCATGGACATCTCAAAGTATGATGAATCTGCAAATCAAGATGTCATATTGCTTAGGTAAGCATAATTCTGCAGTCTTTTAATTTGTAAAATTTTAATTTACAGGACGCCCAACTGCAACTAGATGATGCTCTTCGTGGTAATGATGATCTAAAAGAGAACATTGCCATTGTGGAGAGACGCAACAATCTGCTGCAGGCTGAACTGGATGAGCTGAGATCCCTGGTGGAACAGACTGAGAGAGGAAGGAAACTGGCTGAGCAGGAACTGCTGGATGTCAGTGAGAGAGTTCAGCTCCTGCATTCTCAGGTATGACACATCTTTATTAGACAAATAAAACCTTTAAACCCTCTCTTAGTACACAATATCAACTAGAGACTACATGCATGTCAATATCTTCCATGTTCAGAACACCAGCCTGCTGAATCAGAAGAAGAAGCTGGAGGGAGATAATACTCAGCTTCAGACTGAGGTTGAGGAAGCAGTGCAGGAGTGCAGGAATGCTGAGGAAAAAGCCAAGAAGGCCATCACTGATGCTGCCATGATGGCTGAGGAGCTGAAGAAGGAGCAGGACACCAGTGCTCATCTGGAGCGCATGAAGAAGAACATGGAGCAGACCATCAAGGACCTGCAGCACCGTCTAGATGAAGCTGAGCAGATTGCTATGAAGGGTGGCAAGAAGCAGGTCCAGAAACTGGAAGCCAGGGTAAGTTGCTGACATTTTTAAAACATGTCTACAGTTTTTTTTTTTTTTTCTGCAATTAAAATACTTTAGTTTGATTAGCTAATCCTCTTACACATCTCTTAGGTCAGAGAGCTGGAAAATGAGGTGGAGCTTGAACAGAGAAAGGCGAGCGAGTCTGTGAAAGGAGTCCGTAAATATGAGAGACGCATCAAGGAGCTCACTTACCAGGTCACATTCTCTCATATAAAAATAAATATCTTTGTATTCATACCATTCATATAATTTAAGAATAGAGACACAATGAAATCATTGTGTGCTCTGTTTGCAGACTGAGGAGGACCGCAAGAATCTAAGTCGTCTGCAGGATCTGGTGGACAAACTGCAACTGAAAGTCAAGTCCTACAAGAGATCTGCTGAGGAGGCGGTATGTTTAGAATAATCCTCTTTTTTTTTTTTTATTCATTTATTTTTCCTGGAATTTTTTGCAGATCTTGATATTTGGTATATACTAATATAATTTTCAAAATGTAGTTTTTTTTTTTTGTTTTTGTTTTTTAATTAACAATATATGACATCTGATTTTGGGAATACAAAACATACCCACCCTAACTGGTCATGATGTGTTGTTTAGGAGGAACAGGCCAATGCCAATCTGGGCAAGTTCCGTAAGCTGCAGCATGAACTGGATGAGGCAGAAGAGAGGGCTGATATTGCTGAATCTCAGGTCAACAAGCTGAGAGCCAAGAGCCGTGATACAGGATCCAAGGTAACTAATCTCAGTTACCACATACAGTCATCATCATTGAGCTCAATTAAAATTTGCATTACTTTGATTCTGAAATCAAGATGCAATCAGACAATACATTTGGAGAAATGTATTACTCAAAACTACAGATGCACCAATCGACCGGCCATAAAACGGAACCGGTTTTTAGTTTTATTTTGGTTGATCTCTATTACAAAAATGCACACAAACTGCATTGTTGTCTGAAGACAATGTCTGTAAACGGGACATTTACACAGGCTAGAGACAGGACACGCCAAAGATGGATACAAAGAGGAGAAATGAGACGTGCCAGCAGACAAAATAGTTCATCTTTGTTTGGACTGTGAATGCAGTGGTTCCCTCTAATTCCAAATAGCTACAGATATATGTATATATATATATATATATATATATATATATATATATATATATATATATATATATATATATATATATATATATATATATATATATATATATATATATATATATATATATATATATATATATATATATATATATATTGTTTTGTTAAAGTCCAGATTGGCTTGTAATAGAGCAAATAAACAAATACATTTACTTAATGAAAAAACAAATCTGCAACCGGTTTCAGATCAGCCAATTTGCTTGTAAAAATTCGGAATCTGCCATTAAAAATCATGATTGGTGCATCCCTACTTAAAACCATCACTGTTTCTTTAATGTATCCTCAGTGTATGAAGTGGTGCATGTGAATGCATCACCAGTTACTGAGATACATACATAGACAGTATGAGCTTTTTAAAATTGATGTTAAACTAAACAGTCTAATAAACAATATATTTTTTTTCTTCAGTTGAAAAAATAAAGCAAGAAAGTACCTTCTACCCAATATCTTTTCATGTCTCTTCCTCTCACAGAAAGGGCACGATGAAGAGTGAAGCTCACATATGGATCATTCTGACAGGCTTGTTCAGTGTGGCAGTGAATTATCTGTAGTTCTGTAGAATAAAATGAATGTGCAAGTAAGTCCCTGCTTCTCTGCTATTGGTGTTATTTTAATACAATGCAGTTGCATTCACCTTCAACACTGGGTGAAATTATACCACTTTAGAGGAGCCACTCAGTGATTTATTAAGACTTTTAGAGTGATTATTATCTAAAAGGCTTGAAAATCAAGCACATAAAATTAGACATGTTTAACATCACCCTAAACAATAGTAGAAGCTTTAAATTATCAAATTATTTTCGCAAATTTTCTTCTTAACTTTTATACTTTTTAATTGCAAATTTAGGGTTCTGTTAAATCTACATTTATAAATTGAATGATTCAAAGCAATGAATGAAAGATAGATCGAACATTACAAAAAATTTAAATAGGAAAACTTACCTTTCAAATGGAAGAACACACATGTTTCTCATTTGGAATTTCTCAGGTTAGATTCCTTGCTCATAGTATGTGTGTGTGGTAACACATTTTAATGTTTTTAAGAAGCTCTGATGGCCTGTAATGACCCTACTCCAAAACAGTTTTCATGCTAATTTTCAACTATACATCTAACATGAAAACAAATGCTTTAGATGATTTGCAGCTCATTTCCTACCTTAAACAGAAGAGCTCTGAGGTTCCTTGTGCCCTTGCATCTGAAAAACCTTTTAATTATCAAATTAATCTTTACTTATCTGGGTAATTTAGAGCAAAAGAACTATGTATGTGTACTGGAAATTGTAGGTGTAATTCAAGGTGATGAGCAGGTCAATGATGGACAGATGATTGAAGGTGGAGTCAACCCTGAACAGCTGAGAATGGAGAGGTGGAGGGAGGAAACCAACTATGCTGCCCCTTTAAATGATTCCATATAGGATTTCTGTTATTTTAAAGCTCCAATGGCTGAATCTTTTGCTGAAAGTTTTTACTGTGAAACAAGGTGCAGCAAACATGACTAGCTACCTGCAAAATCTTTAACTTTGCCTTCTTATTGGGTTTGAGGACAAATGGTCTCTAGTTCTATCCATTAATTAAAAATGGAGACAATATCTCTGAATATATGGACAAATTTAACAATATTTTATTACCATAATTTCTAATTACAGACATTTCCTAAGAGTAACAAAAAGAGAAAGAGAAAACCCTTACATTTTAAAGCTATTTAATCTGTATAAAAGAAAGCTAAAAATAAAATCCACCTTCTAACCAGCAGCACATTGTTCTCCCTCTGTTGGACGTGTAACTTCAGTTAAGACAATGCAGCCAACAAGTGTGCCAACATCTATAACTAGATGCTCTCGTTCATGCGCACAGCACCTGCTTCAACTGCTTCACCCCAGATTTCAACATGTGGGCCGAGCTGTCCTCAATCGGCCAGAAGCACACAGGAAGAATTTCACACCGTTATCTTTATACTCAAGGGCAAACAGAAAGAAAAATAAGTGTCACTGATGCAGAGGTAAAGGTATATATTTTGTTGTTTGATTGGCACTAACAGGTTAATTGTCCAAAGGTCAAATCCACCTCATGACTATAAACCAAATGAATTTATATATTTTTAAATGCTTTCTCCTAAGAATTTGAAGTTTGAAAAAGGGCATAATTTTAGATACACAACCTATTTTTAGGTAACAAAAAAATAAAAAATGCTTTTTTAAGTCTCTGGATTTCCAGTAGCCTGTTCCTACGCAGGCTGTTACCATTTGTAAACCCTTAAAGAATCTCACAGGGAAATCTTAGGAAGAGTCTTCAGTGGGTTTCATTATTAACACCCTTTGTATTATTAGACACTATGGCAGCATGTGTGAAGTGGCAAGATATTAGCACTCATCACACTTCTTGCTCCTCCTTGTTAGCCTGAATGTCTTGACCCCAACTTATCAGCTTGCAGGTCTTAAGGTTACAATGTTGTTCAACTGTCAGTCTGTAAAGCTGCTCTGAAATTTGATCTGTATCAGGTGTTTTTAAGACCTGGTGTATAAAGATCTGTTGTTTATACATATATAAATATAGGAGCAGTGAGCAGAATCTCTACATAAAGTTCACTTGCTCTCCATCAATGGATGTAGCTGGGTAGATCATGCAAGCTGTTCCTCTCAATCAAGAAGAAGCACACAACAGGAATGTCACAGGGATATCTCTATGCTTAAGTGTACAGGGAAAAAGACAAATGCTCCATTACTGGTACAGCACAAACTGAAATATTCACACCAGTTAGACACCGACCTTGACCAGGCCCAGTCAATAACTGTTAATCAGGTGAGGCCTCTAGTGGCAACCACAGGAACAGTGTCAGTAATGAACCTCGATACATCTAAATTCTCTAAAGAACACAAAATGTAGAAAATAATGAAATATGCCATTTGGAGACATACACCTTTCGGATTTCCCTATAAATATTTAAGATCAAATTTATACAAAGTCCTTTACTTATATTTTGTAATCTGATAAAGGTTTTAAAAATAATTTCAGAATATGTATTCATTGACTTATCAATTAAGTGTTAAGGTAAATACCATTTTACAGAATCATTGTTAAACTCGAACTCTGTGTCTGTTTGAAAACGTATATCCTTAAGGTGTTTTATGTTTTATTTTCTAACCCTAACACTTCTTATGTAATTATTTAATGTGTTTAATGTGTTTCAGGTATATACTGATATTTGAAAATGTTTCTAACATCCATTTTTCATACTCAAAAACCATTATTAACTCTGAGCCTGGCAGGAATGGTATTTGATACCACAATAAACCGCCCCCACCTCTCTCCAGCATACCCAACCCATCCTTCCTAACCAAACTGAGCGAGCTGGAAGCTTTGTGTGATGCCAATAACCATATTTAGAGGAACAACTGCATTATAAAAGGAGACGACATGTTTTTAATTGTGCCATCGTTATCTTCCTTTTTGTGCGGTAAGTTGGAGGGCACATTGATTTATACACATTAACTTTGAAGTCATAGTCAAAGAGTTCTTTACTAGTCGTAGTATCATTTGACTTTGTGACAGAAAGGAGGAATTGTGTTGCCTGGTCCTGTTTTTGGTATTGTTGATTATCTGTAGTGATTTGGGTTTGAGTATTATGTATTCAGGAGTAGAAATGAGACATTGTTGACATCACTTTCTTTCTTTTGTGTGGAACTAGAGCTTTGAACCATCAGTCTCTGAAGAGAACAGCAAAGGTGAGTAGATTTTAGTCTTACTTAACAGAGTAAAGTTTAATCACTTAAAATATGTACTAGCCACTTGACTTTACATTACTAATGTTTCAAATAAAGTTTACTTGAAATCCAACAGAAGGGTGAAAGATGGGGGATTCCCAGATGGCGGAATTTGGAGCTGCTGCTCCGTATCTCAGGAAATCAGACAAGGAGCGTCTGGAGGCCCAAACGCGCCCCTTTGACATGAAGAAGGAATGTTTTGTTCCTGATGCTGAAGAGGAGTATCTCAAGGCATCTATTATCGGTCGAGATGGTGATAAAGTCACCTGTGAGACTTCAAAGGGAACGGTAAGCAGCGCCAATCAGATGGACTTTAATTATTGCTGTAACTTACAGTTGCTTATTTCATCATGATTCAAGTGACTTTGTAGTTTTGAACTCACAGTGATAAGTTAAAAATAAGGGCTGATTGCGTTTAGAATAACGTATGGAGCTGAATAATTACAGTAAAAAAATAAAATAATTTTATATAAAAATAATTTCACATTTTCTGAAATTATTTAAATATTTTGATTTAAATACAGAGTTTGTTTTTAAAAAATGTTACATTAATATAATATATTAATTAATTATATATATATATTTATATATATTAAATAAACATAAATGAAAATGAATGAAATCTTGATGTGCACATAAATTATATGCATAGACATTGACTGTGACAAAAATCTCATGTTCCCACAGACAGTAACTGCGAAGGAGGCTGATGTTCACCCTCAGAACCCGCCAAAGTTCGATAAAATTGAGGACATGGCGATGTTCACCTTCCTGCACGAGCCCGCTGTGCTGTTTAACCTCAAAGAGCGTTACGCAGCCTGGATGATCTACGTGAGTCGAGTCTTAAAACAAGTTCTCTTCATCTTGCATGAGCAAATCTAATCCTTCTGTGAATCTCGTACAGACCTACTCTGGGCTCTTCTGTGTCACTGTGAATCCCTACAAGTGGCTGCCAGTGTACAACCAGGAAGTCGTCAATGCCTATAGAGGCAAGAAGAGGAGTGAAGCTCCTCCTCACATCTTCTCCATCTCTGACAATGCCTACCAGTACATGCTGTCAGGTGCGTATACTCAACATTTTTGGAATAGTTGTACAAATTGTTTTCCAATAGGACAAATATACTGCATTCATATTACCTTGCTGGATGAATAAGTAACCAATATCCACAAGATCAATTCTTTTAACAAACAATGTTTTTACTTTGCAGACAGAGAAAACCAGTCAATTCTTATCACGTAAGACTATATGCTATTTTAATTGGTTGCAAAGTCTCAATAAGGTTGATAAGACAATGTGTGCATGCTCTGTCTAAGACTGGTTTGTGTTGACAGTGGAGAATCCGGTGCTGGAAAGACTGTGAACACCAAGAGAGTCATTCAGTACTTTGCCAGCATTGCTGCTAGTCCTACAAAGAAGGACCCCAGCAGTGAAAAGAAGGTAAATGGAGGAGATCTGAATTAAAACAAAAAATTATTGAACTGTCATTTTCTTTGATTGCCATTCACCAAATACAAATTTCTAATATTGTGTTTTCTAGGGTACTCTGGAGGATCAAATCATCCAGTGTAATCCTGCTCTTGAGGCCTTTGGTAATGCCAAGACCATCAGGAATGACAACTCATCACGCTTTGTGAGTGGACACTGATTTAAGCAACAAATAATTATAATTTTGTATATTTTTCCACTGTATTTATAGACAATTTCCTTTTTCGAACAGGGCAAGTTCATCCGAATCCACTTTGCTGCCAGTGGCAAGCTAGCATCTGCTGATATTGAGACTTGTAAGAAAGATTTTTGTTTATTTAATGGTTTTTCTTTTAAGACACATACTCAGTGATATGGGTATCGACGTTCGGGACAAAGCGTATTTTAGTGACAAATTTGTACCCAGTCAAATCTGGGGAGTATTCATTTCACATGTTCAGTTGCAGAAAGTATTCTGTTAGGGTTAGCTGAAAGCCAATTAATATTTGTATTAATGAATTTAGACCCAAATTGCATGTGCATAATAATCATTATTATTATTTGATTTTGATTTTTAAAGAAGGTTAGGGTTAGGGTTAGGTTATACTATTTATCAATAGCTGTATATAAAAACAAAATAAGTCTTTGGAATGTTCACATTTAGATACAATGCTTATTTTGCAAATTCTATGAACAGATCTTCTGGAGAAGTCTCGTGTGACTTTCCAGCTCAAGGCTGAGAGAGACTACCACATCTTCTACCAGATCCTGTCTCAGAAGAAACCGGAACTTTTAGGTGAGCAAAACAATATTACAACCAAACATCTATACTTTTGTTGTTTCATTTTTTACAAGACAATTACAACATGATGTCTAAGTGCCTTGTGTCCTTTCTCTCAGAGATGCTGCTGATCACAGCAAATCCTTACGATTATGCCTTCATCTCCCAAGGAGAGACGCAAGTGGCCTCTATTGATGATGCTGAAGAGCTGATGGCCACTGATGTGTGTTATTTGAAATAGCTACAAATTCACATTAATACATTTTAATCTTACCTTCTTATGATTAATTTAACTTAAAGCACTTTGACCATGAGGCATTTATAATGTTAAATGAATTAAATTTGGTGTAGGAAGCTTTTGATGTGTTGGGCTTCACCCAAGAGGAGAAGAACAGCATCTACAAGCTGGTTGGTTCCGTCATGCACTACGGCAACATGAAGTTCAAACAGAAACAAAGAGAGGAACAGGCCGAGGCTGATGGGACTGAGGGTCAGTATTAGGACAAACTGACATAATGCATACAGTTATAGGGTAATAGAAGATTCATTACTATCAACCATCTTCTTTTATTGACAACAGATGCTGATAAATCAGCTTATCTGATGGGCCTGAACTCTGCTGATCTCATCAAGGCTCTGTGCCACCCAAGAGTCAAAGTAGGAAATGAGTGGGTCACCAAGGGACAGAACGTCCAGCAGGTGGAGACTACTTCATTAAGATTAACATCCCTTCATAACACACTGTTAACATAACCATAAAAACACATTATTCCGTAACATTTTAATATCTTTCGGACAGGTGTACTACGCTATTGGTGCTCTTTCCAAATCAGTGTATGAGAAGATGTTCCTCTGGATGGTTGTCAGAATCAACCAATCCCTGGACACCAAACAGCCTCGCCAGTACTTCATTGGTGTGCTGGACATTGCTGGATTTGAGATCTTTGATGTAAGTAATTGATGGTGTTCCCATTGGTCACTTTTTTGGATCTAGACACAATTCAGCAGTCACCATTGATTAAGGTTTCCTGGTTGCTCAACAGGCAATCTCCATGTGCAGTGTACATCTAAATTTTACCGGGCCCAGATGTATGGTGATAAATACTGTCTTAGATTGTACATTATCAAAATTAATTGATACCCAAAATGTACTAAATGTATGAACATTGATTATATGACATAATTGTAATGCATAGCTAAAGACCCATGAAATGGGTAATGCTGTTTGTGACAGATGGTATTAAGAGAACGTGACAATCTTATAGAAAGCGCATTATTTTACAAAAATTTGCACTGTATATATTTGTTTAAAATTAGACATGCCAATAATATTTTTGGTCCATTACCCTAGAACAGAAATATAGTTTTGTTTATTTTAAAGGATTAGACCACTTTCAAATAAAAATTTCCTCATAATTTACTCACCCCCATGTCATCCAAGATGTTCATGTCTTTCTTTCTTCAGTCGAAAAGAAATTAAGGTTTTTGATGAAAACATTCCAGGATTATTCTCCTTATAGTGGACTTCAATGGAGCCCAAACGGCTGAAGGTCAAAATTACAGTTTCAGCTTCAAAGCATTCTACACGATCCCAGACAAGGAATAAGGGTCTTATCTAGTGTGTGTAATGTATTACTGCCCTCCACAGGTCAAAGTTTGAACTAAATTTTTATATATAATATGCTAGTGCAAGTATATAACAATTTAGTTCAAACTTTGACCTGTGGAGGGCAGTAATACACTTAGCAGCATCTACAATGCCGGAATTCTAATAGAGAAGAATAAGAGAGCTAGTTCAAGATGAGCGTTTATGGTTAAAACGTATATTATATATATAATTTTTTTTTTTTTTTTATTAGAAAATGACTGATTGTTTCACTAGATAAGACTCTTATTCCTCATCCTGGATCGTGTAGGACCCTTTGAAGCTGCACTGAAACTGTAATTTTGTCCACTATAAGGAGAATAATCCTGGAATGTTTTCATCAAAAACCTTAATTTCTTTTCGACTGAAGAAAGAAAGACATGAACATCTTGGATGACACGGGGGTGAGCAAATCATCAGGAAAATTTTATTTGAAAGTGAACTAATCCTTTAAATTGTGTGTGTGCTAGAACTTTATTTACTTAGATTTTAGGAGTGCAATGGCATTTAGATTAAATAAAAATAAATTGTATTCATTCAGATGTGTGTATATTTTGACTTCCAACATTAAATAAAAATAAGTCTAAAATGTATCTTTTTGTGGTTCTAGGTTTTCTGCCCATGTTGATAACGTTGTTAATCTGTTCTAGTTCAACACCTTTGAGCAGCTGTGCATCAACTTCACTAATGAGAAGTTGCAGCAGTTCTTCAACCACCACATGTTTGTGCTGGAGCAAGAGGAATACAAGAAGGAGGGCATTGAGTGGGAGTTTATTGACTTCGGCATGGACTTGCAGGCTTGTATTGATCTCATTGAAAAGGTGAGTTTTTAAATTTAAGAGATCTCAGGTATTGGATCAATACTGCTCATCTAATTTGAAACTCCTTATTCTACTGTTTGCTAGCCCATGGGTATCATGTCCATCCTTGAAGAGGAGTGCATGTTCCCCAAAGCCAGTGATACAACATTCAAATCTAAGCTTTATGACAACCATTTGGGGAAATCTGGAAACTTCCAGAAGCCCAGGATTGTCAAGGGTAAACCAGAGGCCCATTTCTCCCTGGTTCACTACGCTGGCACTGTGGACTACAACATCTGTAACTGGCTGGTGAAGAACAAGGACCCTCTTAATGAGACAGTTGTTGGCCTGTATCAGAAGTCCACCATGAAACTTTTGTCTCTTCTCTTTGCTAATTATGCTAGTGCTGACTCAGGTGTGTTGATGTCCAAGGAAGGAAATCATTAGCTGCTCTTCCACTGCCGAATGGTTCTAAGAACAGAAAGGAGTGGTTCTAATTATATTTCCACTAGAGATTGATTCGGCATGGCACGATTATAAACCGTTCTTAGCCTGGAATTATCAGCAAGGTTGGCTAACCTCCTTCTGACTGTACAGGTCTAAATGGTTAAACAATGAGAATAGTTCGGCCCGAAGGTGGGAAAGCAGCTATTGATACAAATAAGGATTAAAAGGTTCATTTCAAGAAAATAATGTTTCTTTCAACAGCTGCAGAGGGAGGAGGAGGCAAAGGAAAGGAAAAGAAGAAAAAGGGCTCTTCTTTCCAGACGGTGTCTGCCCTTCACAGGGTAACATATACAGTGCCTTTCATAGTGATTCATAATGAAATTATTTATTTAATATTGCTTGGTTTCTTAATTTCTTTAAATAGCATGACCTAAAATGTATATGGGAAGAGTCATGATAATGTCTATCCACAGGAGAACTTGAACAAGCTGATGACCAACTTGAGGTCAACTCACCCTCACTTTGTGCGCTGCATCATCCCCAATGAGACTAAGACTCCTGGGGCGATGGAGAATCCTCTGGTCATGCACCAGCTGCGCTGTAACGGTGTGCTGGAGGGCATCAGGATCTGCAGAAAGGGATTCCCCAACAGGATCCTGTATGGAGATTTCAAGCAGAGGTACATTCATTTATGAATACAAGACATCTAAGTCACACTTGGGTCAAAAATGTCCACAGATTATGCAACCAGAGTAGACATATTTACAAATATTAATATTGAATATTGTTTCTCATTCAGAACTGTTTCTCATTTGGTTGTGTGATTTACTTAGGTCTTTGAACAAACTGCTGGAAATAACCATTCACACAATATGTCTTTTATGGGAATTTGAGCCATTTCATGACCCCTTTGTTTTACAGTAAATTAATTTTTTTTTTAAATGCCATATTAATATTGTCAGTGCCAATATTAAAATGATTTTCCACTTTATTCAACAACAGATACCGTATCCTTAACCCTGCTGCCATCCCAGAGGGTCAGTTCATTGACAGCAGGAAAGGAGCTGAGAAATTATTAGGCTCTTTGGATATCGACCACACCCAGTACAGATTTGGACATACAAAGGTACCCTAATAAAATGTCTAATTCAGGTTATAAAAAGATAAACAACAAAAACATATTAGTATTAATGTACTGATCACTTGTGCAATGTAAGGCTAAATAACAGTCCCTTTGTATTCCCCAAGGTGTTCTTCAAGGCTGGTCTGCTGGGTACGCTTGAAGAGATGCGAGATGACCGCCTTGCACTCATCATCACAAATATTCAGTCTAGAGCTCGCGGTCTTCTCTCAAGAATCGAATTCCAAAAAATTGTTGACCGCAGGTAAAGCTTTAGGCTATTAAATTCCCCAAAAAATCTACTTGTAATTTTTATATGAAATATATGAAACGTTTTTGTATCAAATTACAGAGATGCATTGTTGGTGATCCAGTGGAATGTACGTGCCTTCATGGGTGTCAAGAATTGGCCCTGGATGAAGCTCTACTTCAAGATCAAACCACTGCTGAGATCTGCTGAAGCGGAGAAAGAGATGGCCAATATGAAGGAAGAATTCCTGAAGTTGAAGGAGGCTTATGCCAAATCTGAAGCCCGCAGAAAGGAACTTGAAGAAAAGATGGTTACTCTTCTCCAAGAGAAGAACGACCTGCAACTTCAAGTTCAAGCTGTATGTTTACAAGCTATTTATGAGTTTGTGATTGTATTAATATAATGAGAACATGAGTGAAACAATATATATATAAAACAATATACAATATTTCTTAATAAACAGGAGCAAGATAATCTTTGTGATGCTGAGGAGAGATGTGAGGGTCTGATCAAGAATAAGATCCAGCTTGAGGCCAAAACCAAAGAGCTGACTGAAAGACTGGAGGATGAAGAGGAAATGAATGCTGAGCTGACTGCGAAGAAACGAAAGCTGGAGGATGAATGTTCTGAGCTCAAGAAGGACATTGATGATCTTGAGCTCACTCTGGCCAAAGTGGAGAAAGAGAAACATGCCACTGAGAACAAGGTCAGTTTTCAACACTGAACATGTTTAGTGATGCTAGAATGTTGTGTTAAGTGTCCGTTCATATAATGACACATTTCTACAGGTTAAAAACCTGACAGAAGAGATGGCAGCTTTGGATGAGATCATCGCTAAGCTGACCAAGGAGAAGAAAGCTCTTCAGGAGGCCCATCAGCAAACGCTGGATGACCTCCAGAGTGAGGAAGACAAAGTCAACACACTCACCAAAGCCAAAGCCAAGCTGGAGCAACAAGTGGATGATGTGAGTGGTTTGTTGACACTTCTGCCGTAAATGAAAACAGGTGACATTTACAATGCTGAACAAAATATTATCCTTCCAGCTTGAGGGTTCCCTGGAACAGGAAAAGAAGCTTCGTATGGATCTGGAGAGGGTAAAGAGGAAGCTCGAGGGAGACTTAAAGTTGACCCAAGAGAGCGTGATGGACCTGGAAAATGACAAACAGCAACTGGAAGAGAGGATTAAAAAGTGTGTTTTCCAGAGGGGGAAATTATTATTCAAGAATACAGCTCACAATCTGAATCCTTATTAATAGTGGTAATCAAATATGTTCTGCAACACAGGAAGGATTTTGAGATCAGTCAGCTCAGTAGCAGGATTGAAGATGAGCAGGCAATGGCAGGCCAACTCCAGAAGAAACTGAAGGAACTGCAGGTAAAATTTATGAATTTTAAAAATAGGGACTTTTGGACAGTCAGGAATTCTAGCTTTAACTTTGGTTTTCTTCACATTTCCAGGCTCGCATTGAAGAGCTTGAGGAGGAGCTGGAGGCTGAGAGAGCTGCTCGTGCTAAAGTTGAGAAACAGAGAGCTGATCTGTCCAGAGAACTGGAGGAGATCAGTGAGAGGTTGGAGGAGGCTGGTGGAGCCACCGCTGCCCAGATTGAGATGAACAAGAAACGTGAAGCTGAGTTCCAGAAGCTGCGCAGAGACCTTGAAGAGGCCACTCTGCAACATGAGTCCACTGCAGCTACACTGAGGAAGAAACATGCAGACAGTGTGGCTGATCTGGGAGAGCAGATTGACAACCTCCAGAGAGTGAAGCAGAAGCTGGAGAAAGAGAAGAGTGAACTCAGACTGGAACTGGACGATGTGGTCTCCAACATGGAGCAGCTTGCCAAGGCAAAGGTGATGATTTTTTGTTCCCATGTTGCTTTTCCTCACTTCAGGTGTTCTTAAGAATTATGCTACAACTTTTTATTCATTCACTGTGTGCCTTTAACTTTTTTTTTTTTTTTTACATTTAATATCTATCCAGGCAAACTTGGAGAAAATGTGCAGGACCCTTGAGGACCAGATGTCAGAATACAGAACAAAATACGAAGAAGGACAGCGCAGCATAAATGATTTTACAATGCAAAAAGCTAAGCTACAAACTGAGAATGGTATGTACTTTGATTAGGAAATACTTTATCCTGTGGTTATCCTCCATGGTTAGACAATTACTCAAGATTGTACACTACTTTCTGTAATGTAATGGTTAAACTTCTATCTAGGGGAGCTTTCTAGACAGCTGGAAGAAAAGGATTCATTGGTCTCTCAGCTAACAAGAGGCAAGCAGTCCTACACCCAGCAGATTGAGGACCTCAAGAGACAACTAGAGGAGGAAATCAAGGTATAAGTTTAGTTTTTAAAGGATTTATTACCCAACTGTCCATTGCATTCCAGTGTATATTGTTAACAGGAAATTCCCAATCCTCATAGGCTAAGAATGCCCTGGCCCATGCAGTTCAGTCCTCTCGCCATGATGCTGATCTGCTGAGGGAGCAATATGAGGAGGAGCAAGAAGCCAAGGCTGAGCTGCAGCGTAGTCTGTCCAAGGCAAACTCTGAGGTGGCTCAGTGGAGAACCAAGTATGAAACTGATGCCATCCAGAGAACTGAAGAGCTGGAGGATGCCAAGTATGAAACAGGAAAAACCCACAAAGTTATAAAAATATGTATACGTATTAAAAAAAAAAAAAAAAAAAAAAAAAAAAAAACTCTCTCAAAAAGTAATGCTTCTTTGTAATATTCTTAGGAAGAAGCTGGCTCAGCGTCTGCAAGATGCAGAAGAAGCTGTGGAAGCTGTCAATGCTAAATGTTCCTCTCTGGAGAAGACCAAGCACAGGCTGCAGAATGAGATTGAAGATCTCATGGTGGATGTGGAGAGATCTAATGCTGCTGCTGCTGCTCTGGACAAGAAACAAAGAAACTTTGATAAGGTGAATGCTTAAAACCCTTACAAATAAATGATATTTGTGTTCATTTAGCTCCAATGGTAGCTAATCAAAGCCTGATTCTATCAACAGGTCCTAGCTGAATGGAAGCAGAAATATGAAGAATCCCAGAGCGAGCTGGAAAGCTCCCAGAAGGAAGCCAGATCTCTGAGCACTGAACTATTCAAGCTGAAGAACTCTTATGAGGAGTCTCTGGATCATTTGGAAACTATGAAGAGAGAAAACAAGAACCTCCAAGGTACCCTTGATTTATTAGTCTTCTGAGCATTCACATAACTATAAATGAACAAAGAAAAGAAATGTCTGCACACTGAAATTACAGCTCCAAAAATGTATTTATAAACATTTCGACTAGTCAGGTCTTCATCAGGCACAACACCTTTAGTTCATTTATTGTTATATTTTTGTCCCACACCTGAGGCCAATTTGAGTTTTGGATGTGAACACCTTTTTTGTATTTTTATTCACATCAATATCACAAAAATCTTAACTTGTATTAACCATTATTACTTTACCTAATAAACAGAGGAGATTGCTGATCTCACTGAACAAATTGGCGAGAGCGGAAAGAACATTCATGAGCTAGAGAAAATTCGTAAGCAGTTGGAGCAGGAAAAAGCTGAAATTCAAACTGCTCTGGAGGAGGCTGAGGTATATCTATCTAATTGTTGATATTTTTAGTGTTATGTGTATTTATTCAAAAGATCAAAATAAGTGTATGCTAATACAAGTGAACATGTTTTTAAATAACTCTATTATTTGATCTGTTAGGGCTCCCTTGAGCATGAAGAAGGAAAGATTCTCAGAGCTCAGCTGGAGTTCAATCAGGTCAAAGCTGAAATTGAACGTAAGCTGGCTGAGAAAGATGAAGAGATGGAGCAGGCCAAGAGGAACCAGCAGAGAATGGTGGATACCCTGCAGAGCTCACTGGAATCAGAGACTCGCAGCAGAAATGAAGCTCTCAGACTGAAGAAGAAGATGGAGGGAGACCTCAATGAGATGGAGATTCAGCTCAGCCAGGCTAACAGACAGGCAGCAGAAGCCCAGAAGCAACTCAAGGGACTTCATGGACATCTCAAAGTATGACGAATCTTCAAATCAAGATGTCATATTGCTTAGGTAAGCATAATTCTGCAGACTTTAAATTTGTCAAATTTTTATTTTACAGGATGCCCAACTGCAGCTGGATGATGCTCTTCGTGGTAATGATGATCTCAAAGAGAACATTGCCATTGTGGAGAGACGCAACAATCTGCTGCAGGCTGAACTGGATGAGTTGAGATCCCTGGTGGAACAGACTGAGAGAGGAAGGAAACTGGCTGAGCAGGAACTGCTGGATGTCAGTGAGAGAGTTCAGCTCCTGCATTCTCAGGTATGAAACATTTGCACTAGAAAAACACAAGTAAAACCTTTAAACCCACTCTTAATAAACAATAGAAACTAGAAATTACATGCATGTCAGTATTCTCTATGTTCAGAATACCAGCCTACTGAATCAGAAGAAGAAGCTGGAGGGAGATAATACTCAGCTTCAGACTGAGGTTGAGGAGGCAGTGCAGGAGTGCAGGAATGCTGAGGAAAAAGCCAAGAAGGCCATCACTGATGCTGCCATGATGGCTGAGGAGCTGAAGAAGGAGCAGGACACCAGTGCTCATCTGGAGCGCATGAAGAAGAACATGGAGCAGACCATCAAGGACCTGCAGCACCGTCTGGATGAAGCTGAGCAGATCGCCATGAAGGGTGGCAAGAAGCAGGTCCAGAAACTGGAAGCCAGAGTAAGTTTCTGAAATTCAGTTCTTAATAATGCATTTTCTATGTTAGTATGTTTGTTGCTATTCATAAATATTTGTATTCAGAGCTTAAGAATTTTTGTTTTTGAAATTGTTTTGGATTTTTCTAGGTGAGAGAACTGGAAAACGAGGTGGAGCTTGAGCAGAGAAAGGCGAGCGAGTCTGTGAAAGGAGTTCGTAAATATGAGAGACGCATCAAGGAGCTCACCTATCAGGTCACTTTCTTTGACGCAAAAAATGTCTTTTGATTCATGCAAAAGATTTTATAGAACAATATAAATTGTGATTAAGTCGATTTATGCTCTATGACTATATGGCTGCTTTTAAATGAACATTTACCTATTTAAAGTAAAAGTTCTTTGTTGGCAAATTGCATTTCCTTAATAGCCTAAACACAGGCTTTACTCCCTTCAAACATAAATTGTCACTGTTTTTGTCTCTGCAACTTCACGGACACACACACAAAATTAAATACATTGATCCCAAGCAAAGGCTGCATATAGGCCTGGTAAACTACTACAGTAAAACACTCCAACGCGGTACTTTTCTTTTCTTCCTTTTTTGTTTTTAGTTCTATATTTTTAGAAAGCTATTAAGTTACTAAGCAACAATGTAGGATTTCCTTTGTTTTTTATATAATAACCACTAGGAGGTGCTCTAGGCATTTGTTTTTCTTGATTGGTTATCTCTGAAGAGAAAAACGTTGTTGTTGAAAATGAAAGTTAAAGAGCGATGCACGTTCATTGCATTTTACTGTGAAATTAAAGTACTGTGTCTTTATTAAAATCAACACATTAATGATTTATCTCTCATTGCCCCATGACCCAATCCACAATTAATTGGACTGTTATTTTTTTATTACTTGGCCAGCCCGACCTGTGGATTATGGACAGTCTCCATGGATTTATAAATGCAATCCGCGCATCACTACTGTCAATATAGTGTTATGTCAAAATACTAATTTATTTACTTTTAAGTGAAACCATGTAATCCTCACAGTATTCCCATTTTTTTTTAAAATGTAACTGTAATCTGATTACCTTGTTTTTTGACATAACCATAACAAATTATAGTAACCAGATTTTTGTATCCTGATTACGTAACGCCGTTACATGTATTCCGTTACTCCCCAACCCTGAATATATATGCAGACTGAGGAGGACCGTAAGAATCTGGCACGTCTTCAGGATCTGGTGGACAAACTCCAGCTGAAGGTCAAATCCTACAAGAGAGCTGCTGAGGAGGCGGTATGTTTAAGATCATTTCAGTAAAAATGTATGCATCTAATCATGCTTTATTAACCCTTAAGCTCTGTTGAAATCCCTGTAACACCTTCCCAGTGTTCCCAGTCAAAAATGACCGGCCTTTTAAAAATGGCTTATAAATCACTCGTTATGCCATATTATCAACAAATATTGGATTCAATCTTTTTGTCAACTTGTTTTCTTTCAATTTGGATAGGTTTTGTATTTATTTTCAATGGAAGCTCAGATCAATGAGGCCTACAATCAGGCAGTTTCAAAAATAAATAGAAAACCTGTCCTAACTGAAAGAAAACAAGTTGAAAAAAAGATTGAATTCAATATTTGGTGATAATATAGTATAATGAAAGATTTATACATTATTTTTGTAGGCCGGACATTTTTGACCGGGAACACCACAAGTGTGCATTTTGTACAAGATAAAAGCATTTCAAAACAAACTTCCTTGTTAAACATTAAAGCACAGTAGTGTGATAAACAGTGCATTTTTTCATATTTTATTGAATATTGATAAAATTATCTACAAATACTGCTTTTTTCAATGAAAAAACCTGAGGTGCAAAAGCTCAGATCAATGAGGCCTACGGTCAATCAGTTTCAAAAAGAAATACAAAACCTGTCTGAATTGAAAGAAAACAAGTTGACAAAGATTGAATCCAATTTTTGTAGGCCATTTTTTGACCAGGAACACCACAAGCGTAACAATGTAAAATTGCAATGTCAGGACAATTAACTAAATTTGCTTTAACAACCTTTATTTGAATTTGGTTGAACAAAATTTGAGTTAATCTGGAGATTTAAAATATGGCTAGTTCCTTTAATTAATGCATAATTAAATTGCCTGCCATGATTTTCTGTTCTTGTGATGAATAAACTTGGATTGTGATAAAATTAAAATAAAAATGTGACTTGATGTCTTGGTATGGGATTACTTGAGAAAATATCTTCATATCGTCATGTTTTACAGGAGGAACAGGCTAATTCCAATCTGGGCAAGTTCCGTAAGCTGCAGCATGAGCTGGATGAGGCAGAGGAGAGGGCTGATATTGCTGAATCTCAGGTCAACAAACTGAGAGCCAAGAGCCGTGATACAGGATCCAAGGTAAGTATTTGTTGTTTGCAAAAAAATGTTAAATGACTTGTCAGATGTGGTGCATACTGTCATTAACATGACTCTAAAGCAACTCTAAAATTTAAAGGAACTACTTGACTGTGGAAACCTACCCACAAAATATTTCAACAACTTTTAAGTGGAAAATAATATGCTATTGCTACGAAAAGCCTTGATAAGCAGAACTAATGGCAACTAAATTTTCTTGTTGTGCAATGAAATTTTAGAAAATAATTTTAAACAATCATATTCATGGTCAAAATGTATTATACTTTCTAATAAGATAAATCTTACATCTTTGTCTTTTCTTCTCCTTTGAACAGAAAGGACATGATGAGGAATGAAGCTCTTCCATCTCTCAAAATCGGATGTGTTGCTTTGAATCCATTAGTCTCTAGATCAATAGAATAAAGAAAATGTGCAAATGAAACCTCAGCCACATTGTGTTATTTTAAAACCAAATTGTCATTGTCACTACTGGTAAGAACTATGTGTGCTTTACAGAATCAAATTAAAGAGTAAAAATACTCACTAAAACCATTCATCAGGCATCAACTGAACACTACAAAATTGTCATTTTGTCAAGATTAGGTGTGTTGGTTAATGTAGTTATAAACATTATTAGATAAGTAAAAATGTATGCAATGAAATCCAAAATTGTGCAGGCCATCCTCCCAAAACCTGGAAGTACCACTAATTTATAGCAGAGATTATTAAAACAGGTCAGAACAGGCATGTAAAAAAAAAAAGATAAAAAAGATAACATACTGTTGACTTACCTTTTCTAATGGTCCCAAATAGAAATAAAACTGAATTCTAGTAGCAAACACATTTGAGACAAGTGAACTGTCCATTACAGAACTATTCAATGGGTAGGAGAGATATGGCAAGTGCCTGTTGTTGCTCAAGATGATGCAGTGGCTCCAACATATGTGTTAAATAAAGGAGGAGTCGGGGAAGGAGGGGGTTAAGTAACACCTTATGAAGAATGTTACTTGTACCCTATGTCACTTGTGCTATATTAGGAACATAAAGCTTAGCACATACAGTACTATATGTGAGAGGAGCCTCTGACGCACATGAAAAGCTAAAAAAAGTTATGTACTTGACAATGACCATTTTTCGTAGACATACAGGCAATGTGATAAAGTGGAGCTTATTTGTGTTTTATCATTGTTCAATGAGAGGTAGCAATAGCTTTTGAAAGTTCAAGGTGGTTAAACAATATCTCAACCATGTCATGGAGGAGGCATTAGGTCATTTAATAGGTCATGTAACTTTAGTAAGAGTTCATGCAAATGATAGATGACTACAGATGAGGCATGTCCTATATACATTTCAAACCACCCTATCTGATTTCTTCAATCACAGAAGCATTCAAAGGAATTTAACAGGTTATCTTTGTCCTCAAGGCTAAAGTAAAGGACACAATGCCATGTAAACAAGACAACTTGAAGGGTATGGCCTCTCAGTCAGCTCTCTGAGGGACAGCAACAGACTATGTGAATGTGAATTGATTTGAGTTGAACTATGTGATTCAGTGCTGCGAAACATTTTGGGGCTATTCGTCAAAATTTTAGCCTGGACAGAAAATATGTTTATATAAAAAGATTCAGATTCATACTATTACAGTTTTTATTACAATTATAAATTAGTTATCATTTTTACATTTAATTTAATTTTAGTTCAGGGTTCCCACTCTTTCAGGAACACCAGATTTAAATACCTTTATTTTATATCAAGCACAATAAAGAAAATAAAAGTGAATTTGTTACTGCCAATCTGGACAGTATCAAAGCCCTGTGTCTATCATTACTGCATGAATGTTCAGGCATATACTGACAACTCAAATCAAATTTAAGGGGAATTTGACTTTTTTAAAATCCAATGAGGAGAGAGGCTGGTAGAGTGTACGAGAGAGCCAGAGCAAGTCTGAATGAGAGATGCAGTTTGCAGATTTCTTATTCCTTTTTTATGAATCATTGCTTAAAACATTAAAATATAGAGATAATATTATATACATGAATTTTGAAATCCATAAACCATAAAACGACAGCGCGAGTAAGATCGTTTTGTTTACATCACCATGGGTTTAAAAATTTCACTGGTTCAGACTCAAGCCATCAAGAATTTGCTATGAATATTCAGAAAGTTGGAAAGCTGCACTTTATAACGATACCAAACTTGTGCTGAGGGGAAACACCAGTAGTTGAGAAGTGTGCAGAAAAAAACTGCATTTTTCATGGACAAAGGAAAGGTACACCTTTACTTTTAGATGTTTAATTGCTATTTGGAGCATTGGGATTGCTAGATGAGGGTTTAATTAACACATTTTTTGTGAACACTTCAAATTCGACCATAATTGATTTTTTTTCACTAGTTTTGCATGTACGCTTTCCAGTTCATTTTTCCAGCACGGGTCACATTTGGTATGATACATAATGTACATACGTTGATTATGTTTATATGATGTATATTACATTATGTATTTTAACAGTGTTGTTCAATAAAACCATATAATTAATTGCTTTTGATACTTCATTCTAACCAATTATTATTGCCTTGTTATACCCATGTATTTTAATTCATTTTAATGGTTATTGTTGACTTAGGTCTATTTTTATAACCACAAAAAAATTTCTGATTACTCGATTAATTATCAAAATAATCAAACAATTACTCAATTACTAAAATAATCTATAGTGACATTCCTAATCTTAATGAAACTACAAGTTAATTCTGACAAGAAATGTTTTCTCGTGACTGTTGCGTTTAATCAATTAGCCATTGTTTAATTCTCAATGATAACAACCACTTCAGCTATTTAATCAAAGTTTTAAGTTGCAAAACTAGCTGCATGGTCTGAAGCAGAAGACAAAAAGTAGAGACACAATGGATTCCTATTTAACCCAACAAATGCAAGACCATTCTAAAGCACCCAGTGACAAAAGGAAGCTCAGATTACAAAATTCATTAGACATAAGGTTGCTCCCGTTTCTTCCATTCTTGCTCCTGAGTTGTAATAAACCAGGGTGAATAGACAGCTGAGAATGAGGCTCTGTAAAGGATGAGGGACCTAGAATAGATTGCCCAAGTGCTAAGACTAAGTAAGGTACTTGTTGAGAGGGTGCAGAATAACTGAGAGACGAGAGGTCAAGGCAGGCCAGAAACCTCACAAAAGGTCTTGAGTGATGGCTCACGCGGCTCCCCAACAAATCAACACTGCAGAGTTGACCATACATTAACGCTGTTTAGAAACAGATCTGGGGCTAAGATGGTTAGTTTGACCTGCTCTTCATGTTCTTCCTTGAATAATTGTAAGCAGCTTTGTGTTAAATTATGTATAGAAACAGTAACACTACTGTAATGTATTCAGAATATATTATTTATTTCTGTAAACATACAGATTACATTTTGTATCTTGCAGAATCTAGTCCATGCATTTGTTTTGTGAATCTATGTAAAGCTGAAAAATCTTTTTGAAGAACATGGTTGAACATGAATTAAGCTATTGTTTGTTTTAACTGAAAATGAGCTTTGTACAACCTGTAAAACACAAATGATGGATATAACATTGGGAAATCAAGTAAGGTCATATCAACAAACAAGAACATGCAAGAGTTGCAGCTGTCTCTGCATTAGGCGAGAACAAAAGGTCGCCAAGTGCAGATATTCATTGTTGCCATTACAGCTGTCTACTGACAATTTTACAGTTCCGTGACAGCCGTCTTGCTTGTGAGGCATTGTTACCTTGTCTTTATCCTTGAGCACAAAGATAAACCTGTGAAATTCCCAGCACAAGCCTGTCTCTCTTTGAGGACAGAAAATGACACACAAAAGCATCATAGCGCATCATTGCTGAATTCTAACTGTCAATTACAATTGACATTGACAAGTACAGTTTTATTTAAAAAGTGTGTGAATGTTTAACTATGGATCAGATACATTATATATACACAAGAATCTCTACCTCTATAATGCTTTACGAGCATAAAAAAAAAAAAACTTGTGAATTTACCCTATGAAAATAACTACAAAATATGAGTGAAGGTGTAATTTCAGTATATTTTTTTTAGTAAATATCTGATATCTTAAAAAAAGATATACAGCAGACAAAAATAGTATCATTGTGATTTAGATCCTTTCTGATCTTTCGCACCACATGCTAAACTACTGTGACTCACACAGATTTTTTTTCAAGCATCCAAAAAGAGCTGCACACACAAGTGACCCGAACCATATACAGATGGTCAACGTCACAGTCATTGTGCCTTTATATAAAGAGATACCTTACAGCACAATACTGCAAGCTCACATCATTGTGCCATCTAAAGGTAAGAGCACAAAGAATTTAAATTAAATTGTTCAAGAGGCAATAGAATAAGATGACTTCTCATTAAAAATATGTATTTTTTTTATTGAAAGAACTTGGACTTTCTTGGGTTTGGATTTTGTCTGGTAAGGCATGCTTTTATAAATGTCAACACATTGTGTACATGTGTGTGTGTGTGTGTGTGTGTGTGTCTTTTTGTCAGCTGAAAGACCAATAATTAATTAGAAATATTTTATATTTTTACAATAATTGTATTTCATTTATTATTTTTACAATATATTTTTAATTGTCAACAAGTTTTAATTGAAGAGAATTTTGTCATCTTTGCCTCAGTCTGATTGAAAGATGGGGGATGCTGTGATGGCAGAGTTTGGGACAGCTGCTCCGTTCTTACGAAAGTCAGATAAGGAGCGTCTGGAGGCCCAAACTCGACCCTTCGACATGAAGAAAGAGTGCTTTGTGCCCGACCCTGCGGTTGAGTACGTCAAAGCCTCCATTACCAGTAGAGACGGTGACAAAGTCACTGTTGACACTGAATTCGGCAAGGTAAGATCTGATCTCTGCACTGTGTTAGATTGTAGATGGGAGCAAAGTGTGACTGTCAAAACATTTTTGTCTGTTATCCACAGACAGTAACTGTGAAGGAGGTTGATGTTCATCCCCAGAACCCACCAAAGTTCGATAAAATTGAGGACATGGCGATGTTCACCTTCCTGCACGAGCCTGCTGTGCTGTTTAACCTCAAAGAGCGTTACGCAGCCTGGATGATCTACGTGAGTCGAGTCTTAAAACACTCACACATTCACTTTATCTTGCATGATCTCAAATCTTTCTTTCATAGGCAAGCTCTTTGAAAAAGCTGTTTTCAATCAGCTGAACAAATTCTTAAGTTTGAATGGATACTTTGACAATTTTCAAATCTGGTTTCCGACCGCATCATAGTACAGAGACAGCGCTCAAAGATAATAAAGGGTATTCGCTTAAATACTGATACAGGCAACATATAAAATCAGTGCTGGTACTACTTGATCTTAAATGAAGTGCTGCATCTGACACTGTCGATCGCAACATACTTCTTGACAGGCTGGAAAACTGGGTTGGGCTTTCTGGGATGGTCCTAAAATGGTTCTGGTCATATTTAGAAGGGAGAAATTATTATGTGAGTATAGGTGACCATAAAAAAACCATGGCATGTGGAGTCCCACAAGGCTCAATTCTTGCAGCGCTCTTGTTTAACCTGTAAATGCTCCCACTGTGCCACATAATGAGAAAGAACCAAATTGTTCACCACAGCTATGCATATGACACCCAGATCTACTTAGCCCTATCACCTAACGACTACAACCCCACTGACTCCCAGTGCCAATGCATTGAAGAAATTAACAATTGGATGTGCCAAAACTTTCTTCAGTTAAACAAAGACAAAACTGAAATCATTGCATCTGGAAACAAAGATGGACTGCTCAAGGTAAACGCATAACATGAGGGGTCTAAAAACAACAAAAATCAAGTCAGGAATCTAGATATGATTCTGGAGTCAGACCTTAGTTTCAGTAGTCATGTAAAAGCAATAACTAAATCAGCATAATATAATCTCAAAAATACTGCAAGAATTAGATTCTTTGCTTCTAGCCAAAACTTGTCCATGCTTTCATTACCAGCAGGGTGGATTATTGTAATGTATTGTATTGTATTGCCTTCCCAAACAGACTATAAGACAGCTGCTGCTCATACAGAACTCTGCTGCCAGGATTCTGAGCAGAATCAGAAAATATGAACATATCATACCAGTCATCGGGTCGTTCCAGTTGCTTTTAGAATTGATTTTTAAAGTACTGTTGTATATAAATCTAAGACCTAGGACCTCAATACATTGCAGATATGCTCATTGAATATAAACCTAACAGATCATTAAGATCATCAGGATCAAGTCATTTAGAAATACCAAGGGTTCACTCAAAGCAAGTGCTTTTGGCTATTATGTCAGCCGAAGCTGGAACCAGATTCCATAAGAGATCAGCTCCAACAATAGTCACATAAAAATCCAGACACAAAACACTTCTGTTTTGCTGTGCATTTATTGAATAAACACTGTGCCACTGTACGTCCAACTGACAGCACCTTATCTTATATATGTATCAGCTTTTTATTATTTCAATCCTTTTTATAACTCTTTTAAATTATCCTTGTTTATATTTTTGGTTAAGATTTTATTTATCATTGGTTAAGCCTGTCTGGTTGGAAGAGTTGGGAGAATTGGGAAATGAGATGGTGAGTTTACGCACACACTCAGTGTGGGACACCAGGTCCTTGGATACAGGCTGGTATTTTACCGAAAGCCATCAGAGGCAGATGGTTGGTGATAACTCCACTCCATTAAGGGGTCGGAGGTCTCCACTCCATTGAGGGGTCGGAGGGACACTGAAAGCCATCAGAGGCAGAAGGTGTCGGAATAACTCCTCTCCATTGAAGGGTAGGAGGTCACTAGGAAGCTGGGAGTTGCTACTAGCGTGTGTCATGAATCGAAACTCAATGACTCCTCCATTCAGACAGGGGAGCACCAAATTTAGAGATTCAGGTAGTCAGGCATGATATTTCTATTTCTTATGCATATGTTGTGATTGTTACCATTGTGTATGAAATGTGCTATATAAATAAACTTGCCTTGCCTTGCCTATAGACCTACTCTGGGCTCTTCTGTGTAACTGTGAATCCCTACAAGTGGCTGCCAGTGTACAACCAGGAAGTCGTCAATGCCTATAGAGGCAAGAAGAGGAGTGAAGCTCCTCCTCACATCTTCTCCATCTCAGACAATGCCTACCAGTACATGCTGTCAGGTGATGATCTGACTAGTAATTTTTGGAGATTTTTAATGAAATTTCAAATGCTAAGGTTCCTATGTTTTATTTTCTCACAGACAGAGAAAACCAGTCTGTCCTGATCACGTAAGTAATACATATTTACATGACATAGCATAATATTCCTCCTTTTACCAGCATTTTCTTTCTATGCTGCATTTTATCAGCCTTTTAATTAACATATTTTATTCTAAGTGGAGAATCCGGTGCTGGAAAGACTGTGAACACTAAAAGAGTGATCCAGTACTTTGCGAGCATTGCAGCAACATCTGGCAAGAAGGATCCATCACAGGAGAAAAAGGTGCTTAATAATAATAAAAAAAGGCTCATTATGGATGAATGAATATACTTTCTATATTCACTTTGCAATGCATTTACACATAAACAATCAACAACATTTTCTCAATTATTTTCCCTATAATATACTGTAACTTAAATTCTCTATGGATAATTATTATTATTTTTACAAGACTCATTCTTCCCAATACAATTTCTCAGTTGGTCACACTGAGTTACAACTTGGTTGCACACTTTTTTATATAAATCATAATGACCTTGCATGTTGATGAATCATTCTCTTAATTTGTATGTGCTGATTTTGCATTGATGTAGCTACAGATTGACAGTGACTAAAAGTTTGATATTTGCAAAATATCAACAAACATAAATTTAAAAGAAAACATTTCTAAAATAGTCATATATAACCCATATAACAAAAGTATTATTGCCATTATTTCCATGGCCGCATCCGCAATCACTTATTTCGCATTTCCTTTTTTAATTCAAAATATTCACAAACTTGTTGGCTATGTTGGCAGTGCCAGCCATTTGAATTCATCACGTGATGAATCACTGAACATTTTAATCACACTAGTGTGATCGTATGCTCCAGGGACTAGCCAAGACTGATCACACCATTGTGATCATAGACAAAAAAAAAAAAAAAGAGTTGACGGCGAACACTTGACAGCCAGGCAACAAAAGTCACATGCACTTGCACCAACGCGACTGTGTGAAATTTTAACTCGCACATTTAAAAAAAAAAGATTGCATTTGCGACCATTTTGCTCACAGTCCAGTAATGTCAGAAAATATGCACTGCTGTAAGTACATCAAATGTTGTAGACACTAATTATTACAAAATAATTCCCAGGGTACTCTGGAGGATCAAATCATCCAATGTAATCCTGCTCTCGAGGCTTTTGGTAATGCCAAGACCATCAGAAATGATAACTCCTCCAGATTTGTAAGTGGGGTTTACATTGGTGTTGTTATTCTATATTGGTTTCCATGATATATTATTTGAGCATGCTATGTATTGTATTATGTACTTTTTATTTACAGGGTAAATTTATCCGTATCCATTTTGGTGTCAGTGGAAAGTTATCTTCTGCTGACATTGAGACTTGTAAGTACTTTACTGCCCAACATCATTCCAAGAAATCACACATTTATGAAATGTCTAACTGTATTAATGTTCATCTGTTTATTAATTCATTTAGATCTGCTGGAGAAGTCTCGTGTAACTTTTCAGCTCAAGGCTGAGAGAGACTACCACATCTTCTATCAGATTCTGTCCCAGAGAAGACCAGAACTGCTGGGTAAAATTACCCATCATTTCTAATAACATCACCATCTCTAATTAGAAGAGTCTTTTCTGATCTTAGTTCTAATTTCTCCTTAGAAATGCTGCTCATCACCAACAACCCCTATGACTACGCCTTCATCTCCCAAGGAGAGACACAAGTGGCTTCAATTAATGATGGTGACGAGCTGATGGCCACTGATGTGAGTGTTTGTTAAATCATAGGCAGATCACAATACAAGATATCAATTTATAAAAAAAAATATTTATTTAATTTTTATTTATTATTATAAAAAAAAGTACACCCAGCATTTGCAATTTGTTCTCCATTAAAACATTTGACAACTTGTATGAATGGGTTTCTGCTGTGGAACATGAATTGATAATGTGCTGGCCTGGACATTATAAGGACAGTTCTATACAGTAAAAGCATATCATGATCAGGGGCTGTCAATGAATATAAAAATAAGCACCATAAAAGGTCCACATAGAAAGTCCACACATAGTCATGTGACTGTGTGAGGAAAAGAACAGAGTGAACACGCTCTCCTTTTGTGTTTTACAGAAGAAATTAAGTCATAAGAGTGGCTTGAAAGAGAGTAAATTATTCTCTTGGCCAGTGTATTCTTTAAAAGAATAAAGAAAGTCTTCTAATGTACTTGCAAAAAAGTAGAATATGAAACATTTGCCATGAAATTTAGCATGCTCTGTACATTTGATGTAGGAAGCTTTTGATGTGTTGGGCTTCACCAATGAAGAGAAGAACAGCATCTACAAGCTGACTGGTGCCGTCATGCACTACGGCAACATGAAGTTCAAACAGAAGCAAAGAGAGGAACAGGCCGAGGCTGATGGGACTGAGGGTCTGTATAACTTGGAATCTCAGCTTTATAAAAGAAAAAAAAAAAGTCTAAGAAATGTTGTATATAATGTCATAGCTCTGTATTCTTTTTTAACATGTAGATGCTGACAAAGTCTCATACCTAATGGGCCTAAATTCAGCTGACTTGATCAAGGGTTTGTGCCACCCAAGAGTCAAAGTAGGAAATGAGTGGGTCACCAAGGGACAGAATGTCCAGCAGGTAATGAACAAAAATAATAATCTAATGGGCATTAGAGTTTTCAGCATTATAGCTCCTTTTGCAATGTGTCTCATGCAAAATTCAATTTTTTTTTTTTTTTTCTATTAGGTGTACTACTCTATTGGTGCTCTGGCAAAGTCAGTGTACGAAAAGATGTTCCTCTGGATGGTTGTGAGAATCAACCAATCCCTGGACACCAAACAGCCTCGCCAGTACTTCATTGGTGTGCTGGACATTGCTGGATTTGAAATCTTTGATGTAAGCTGAAATCAACTGATTACTGTTATTCAAGATCAAATCCAACAATCATAGCAACCCATTGTGATTATACAATATATTCCACCTGCAGTTCAATACCTTTGAGCAGCTGTGCATCAACTTCACTAATGAGAAGTTGCAGCAGTTCTTCAACCACCACATGTTTGTGCTGGAGCAAGAGGAATACAAGAAGGAGGGCATTGAGTGGGAGTTTATTGACTTTGGCATGGACTTGCAGGCTTGTATTGAGCTTATTGAGAAGGTGGGTGAATATTATGTTGATGATTATACTGTGAGGGGAAAAATAAAAATTTTCAGTATTAACTCGTCTGGAAAAATTATATATTGACTGTCATGACCTACAATTCATTGTAGCCCATGGGTATCATGTCCATCCTTGAAGAGGAGTGCATGTTCCCCAAAGCCAGTGATGCAACATTTAAAGCTAAGCTTTATGACAACCATATGGGGAAAAATCCAAACTTCCAGAAGCCCAGGATTGTCAAGGGTAAACCAGAGGCCCATTTCTCCCTGGTTCACTATGCTGGCACAGTCGACTACAACATCTGTAACTGGCTGGTGAAGAACAAGGACCCTCTTAATGAGACGGTTGTAGGGTTGTTCCAGAAGTCAACTCTTAAACTGTTGTCTATTCTGTTTGCTAATTATGCCAGTGCTGACTCAGGTAAGTACACACATAAGTGTGACATGAAAAGATAATAAGCACTACTTTCACTGTTTAATAATAACAAAAATCATTTATTTCACAGCTGCAGATTCTGGAGGTAAGGCTGCCAAAGGTGCCAAAAAGAAGGGTTCTTCCTTCCAGACGGTGTCAGCACTCCATAGGGTATGAAATAATATAACAATGTATTGTTTCACAAGGTTTTATTGCATATAAATCTAAATCCTCTGTGGTCTACCAACAGGAGAACTTGAACAAGCTGATGACCAACTTGAGGTCAACTCACCCTCACTTTGTGCGCTGCATCATCCCCAATGAGACTAAGACTCCTGGGGCGATGGAGAATCCTCTGGTCATGCACCAGCTGCGCTGTAACGGTGTGCTGGAGGGCATCAGGATCTGCAGGAAGGGATTCCCCAACAGGATCCTGTATGGAGATTTTAAGCAACGGTTAGTATGAAACCAAATGGCTTTCATGTCTTACAAAATTTTATGTATGACTCCAAGTTATTGCAAGTTGTAAATTTAAGCATTTGCTAGAATAAAAATAAATACATATAAAAAATAATTGTTAATGTGTTTTTTATTTTATTTTATTTTTTTATAGATACCGCATCCTAAATCCTGCTGCTATCCCTGAGGGTCAGTTCATTGATAACAAGAAGGGTGCAGAAAAACTTCTGGGCTCTCTGGACATCGATCACAACCAGTACAAGTTAGGACATACTAAGGTAGTTTTATATTAACATTAACTTTTTCCAAAGCCACTTTTCCATTGTCACCCTTTTTGACACAAAATGCTTTACTATTCAGGTCTTTTTTAAGGCTGGTCTTCTGGGTACTCTTGAGGAGATGCGAGATGACCGTCTTGCACTTATTATAACTGGAATTCAGTCCAGGTCTCGTGGTTTTCTATCAAGAATTGAGTTCCAGAAAATTGTGGAAAGAAGGTTAGATTTTAGCTCTTTAATATATTCTCTAAGTTACATTTAAAATGCAAGACTGAACACTTTTTATTTAATATCTACAGAGATTCTTTGTTGGTGATCCAGTGGAATGTACGTGCTTTCATGGGTGTCAAGAATTGGCCCTGGATGAAGCTCTACTTCAAGATCAAACCTCTGCTGAAAAGTGCAGAGACTGAGAAAGAAATGGCCAACATGAAGGAGGAATTCACCAAGTTGAAGGAGGCTTATGCCAAATCTGAAACTCGCAGAAAGGAGCTTGAGGAAAAGATGGTTTCTCTTCTCCAAGAGAAGAACGACCTGCAGCTTGCAGTGCAGTCTGTAAGTTCACATTCAACTCTGCACTTATTTACATTTTCACAAGTCAGAAAACAAAACAAGTTTTCAACTTTTTTTTTTTCACTTTGATAGGAGCAAGATAATCTTACAGATGCTGAGGAGAGATGTGAGGGTCTGATCAAGAGCAAGATCCAGCTTGAGGCCAAAGTCAAAGAAATGACTGAGAGACTGGAGGATGAAGAGGAAATGAATTCTGAGCTGACTGCAAAGAAACGAAAGCTGGAGGATGAATGTTCTGAGCTCAAGAAGGACATTGATGATCTTGAGCTCACTCTGGCCAAAGTGGAGAAAGAGAAACATGCCACCGAGAACAAGGTTAGTTTTCAACACTGAACCTGTAAGTGATGCAAGAATGGTGTGTTAAGTGTCCATTCATACAATGACACATTTCTACAGGTTAAAAACCTGACAGAAGAGATGGCAGCTTTGGATGAAATCATTGCTAAGCTGACCAAGGAGAAGAAAGCTCTGCAGGAGGCCCATCAGCAAACGTTGGATGATCTCCAGAGTGAGGAAGACAAAGTCAACACACTCACCAAAGCCAAAGCCAAGCTGGAGCAACAAGTGGATGATGTAAGGGCCAGAAAACATAAGACTAGAATTAAAATGAGGAGCTTTTTTTAAAATAATTGTTTAAACATTTTTAATTTTTTTTGGATGAAATATAGCTTGAAGGTTCTTTGGAACAAGAAAAGAAAATTCGCATGGATCTTGAGAGAGCTAAAAGAAAGCTTGAGGGTGACTTGAAGTTGACTCAAGAGAATGTGATGGATTTGGAAAATGATAAGCAGCAGATGGAGGAGCGGCTAAAGAAGTAATATATATTATATATTATAGCATATAAAACAATATTTGGTCAATAAGGTTCCATCTGACCTTAGTTAACTACATTATTTAACATGAATCAATAATGAAAAATACTTTTTAAGCATTTATTGTTCTTAGGTGATGTAAATTTAAACATTTCCTAACACATTGTCAAATATCGAAATTTAATATTGTTAATACTGTAAATATTAATAAATAGGCTTGAGCTGACAAGCTAACAATGAAAACTTTTATTTTTTTATTAATTAATGTTAACAAAGTTTAATAAATACTGTAACACATGTATTGTTCATTGTTAGTTAATGTTGTTTAATACATTATTTAATGGCAGGAAAGACTTTGAAATAAGCCAGCTCAATAGCAAGATTGAAGATGGACAAGCTTTGGAGTCCCAACTCCAGAAAAAACTGAAAGAGTTGCAGGTAAACTTTACATGACTTAATAATATAAGACAGTTGGATAGTTAGGAATTGTAACCTTAATTTTGAATTTATGCACATTACTAGGCTAGAATTGAAGAGCTTGAGGAAGAGCTGGAGGCTGAGAGAGCTGCTCGTGCTAAAGTTGAGAAACAGAGAGCTGATCTGTCCAGAGAACTGGAGGAGATCAGTGAGAGGTTGGAGGAGGCTGGTGGAGCAACTGCTTCCCAGATTGAGATGAACAAGAAACGTGAAGCTGAGTTCCAGAAAGTGCGCAGAGACCTTGAAGAGGCCACTCTGCAACATGAGGCCACTGCAGCTACACTGAGGAAGAAACATGCAGACAGTGTGGCTGATCTGGGAGAGCAGATTGACAACCTCCAGAGAGTGAAGCAGAAGCTGGAGAAAGAGAAGAGTGAACTCAGACTGGAACTGGATGATGTGGTCACCAACATGGAGCAGCTTGTAAAGGCAAAGGTGAGTGAGAGAAATTATGCTGAGAGTCTATTACATATGTATTGTCAATCAAAGAAAGCAATCAACTCTGACATAATTTATCCTCAAGACAAACTTGGAGAAAATGTGCAGAACTCTGGAAGACCAGATGAGTGAGTACAAAACCAAGGCTGAGGAAGGTCAGCGCACAATCAATGATTTCACCATGCAAAAAGCCAAGCTGCAAACTGAAAATGGTAAGAACACAAAATATTGTGTTATGTTACCAACTGTACCATAATGATACTTTAGGAAAATATTTTTTTTAATATTACATTCAGGTGAACTCTCCAGACAGCTTGAGGAGAAAGACTCCCTGGTATCTCAGTTGACCAGAGGCAAGCAGTCCTACACTCAGCAAATTGAAGACCTCAAAAGACAGCTAGAAGAAGAAATCAAGGTTTTTCAAAATATCCATCTAAGTCTAAAATTTTTGCTAAAGACATAAAAATTCACTAATTCACTGCTGTAATAAACCACTGACCCCAATTTTATTTTTCATTTATTTATTTTTTCAGGCTAAGAATGCTTTGGCCCATGCAGTTCAGTCTGCTCGTCATGATGCTGATCTGCTAAGAGAGCAGTTTGAGGAGGAACAAGAAGCCAAGGCTGAGCTGCAGCGCAGTATGTCCAAGGCAAACTCTGAGGTGGCTCAGTGGAGAACCAAGTATGAAACTGATGCCATCCAGAGGACTGAGGAGCTGGAAGAAGCAAAGTAAGAAACAAACAATATTTAAACGTTAAAAGAGTCTGGTCTTTAGTGATGAGATACTTTTCTACAGTTTAATGAATGAATTGATTATTACAGGAAGAAACTGGCTCAGCGTCTGCAAGATGCAGAAGAAGCTGTGGAAGCTGTTAATGCTAAATGCTCCTCACTGGAGAAGACCAAGCACAGGCTACAGAATGAAATTGAAGATCTCATGGTGGATGTGGAGAGATCCAATGCTGCTGCTGCTGCTCTGGACAAGAAGCAAAGAAACTTTGATAAAGTAAGGAGAGAAAGTACATTTTATCATTAGCTGGAAAAATTAGCCATATATTTACAAAACAAAATACCATGTAAAATATCAAATAGCATTGAAAATGTTAAATTTTAAATTGATACTAAATGTAAGTTTCTAACTATGGATAAGATCTAGTACTTCAGGGCCTATTCTTTACTACAAAGCCACTTGACCAGAACTGCACTGCTCTCATTGGCCTTTTGGCCTTGTTAAATTTAACCAGGTCCTGGCTGAGTGGAAGCAGAAATATGAGGAGTCCCAAACTGAACTGGAAAGTGCTCAAAAAGAAGCCAGATCTCTGAGCACTGAACTCTTTAAATTGAAAAATTCATATGAGGAGTCATTGGACCACCTGGAGAGCATGAAGAGGGAGAACAAGAATCTCCAAGGTAAGAGAAGTTTTACAATTCCAAACCATTACTTTTTAATTAGGGCCCAAGCCACTAATGGTGCAGGGCCCTCTTGATTTTTCTAAGGATAATTTTTTCTGTCATCCGGGGCTTTTTGGGGGCCGTAATGTGCTCAAAAACTCTTGAAAATTGGCACACACATTGGAATCTGCGGCCATTAGAACGCCACAAAGGATGGGACCCAGGTGTGGCAGGGGGGTTCGACAGCGCCCCCTTGAATGGTGTTTGAAAACTTGGTCCATATATCAAACATGCTTGCATGTATTTGTATGAAACTCTGTACTCATATAGACCTCATCGGGCCTAACAACTTTCGTGCTCTAAGTTATACGCCAGCTCAACAGGAAGTCAGCTATTATGGGTTGTTTGAACAACACATGCTCTGGAATTTGATATACTCCTCCTAGGCAATTAATCCGATCACCAGCAAACTCAGAATGAAGTCAAGACATTGAGGACGTAAAATTGCGAGATTGAGGACGTAAAATTTTTGATATCTTGAACGGTTTGGCCGTGGCGAGGCAACAAATTTATGGCGAGAAAAGGTAAACACGAAATGTGTTATAACCTCTGCATACATTGATTGATGTTTATGAAACTTCAGATGTGTGCTCATTGTAGGAAGCCGATCACATGGATGTGACTATTGTAAGTCAAAGTTAAAGCACCATCAACTGGCAGCAGGAAGTGTGTTACTTTCAAAATGCTATAAGATCACCCTCTAATTTTTACCCAATTTGCTTCAAACTTTATTAAAATAATGTCAAGACATAACGAATGAAGACCTGTAAAAAGATTTTTACTATTTTTCAAACACTGTTGTCATAGCAACAGATCAATGTTCAGTATTTGTTTTGGATGGGTTTGAGACACTTAGCATACTTCAAATTGCATGAAACTTGACTCATATGTCACGATTGTCATCCAGCAGACATGGGCAAAGCCTCAGAAACAGGCAGGAAGGAGGGCCTCTATAGCGCCACCTTTTGAAAAAAGTGGGGGGTCAGTTTAACCAACAGTCACCAAACTCGATACACACATTGTTCTCAATAAGCCGGACAACTTTCTAATTTACAGTCATTAGCTCTGACCAACAGGAAGTCCAATATTTTGGTTTGAATGTAGATTTTTTCACCCTCTCTCTCTCCCTCCCCCCTCACTCTGACTCTTTGTGTGTGTGTGTGGGGGGGGGGGGGGGGGGTGTCTCTGTCTGTGTCCCTCTCTGTACTTGTTTGACTATACTTGTGAGGACCAAATGTCCTCACTTATTTTGTGAAATACTTTCACAACCCACTAGTGAGGACATTTGACTGGTCCTCACTATTTTAAAATAGTTATAAATCAGCCTAAAATATTTTTATTTAAATCTAGTGATGGTTGCTCTGGAATTTTTATAGAGGTTGTCTGAGAAAAACATAGACATGGCAGATTAGGATGATATTCTGCACTCATTTGAAATTGACTTATGACATTTTATGACATGAAATTCATCTAAATTCATCAAAATCTTATGGATGTGGCTGTTGTGGTTTGTGATCATATGGGCACCAGCTGCTGCAGTAAATGTATATTCAAATGTAAATCTGTATTCAAATAACTTTGACATAGTCCTTTTATGTTTACCCCTTTTAAATGCCTATTGCCCGCTGTGCACAGCTGAAGCCACCGGGGTGGCGGTGCCACCGGGCTTGGGCCTGCCATCGCTGCTTGCAGCTATGTATTTATATATATTTTTTCAAACGTCCAGGGCTTTTTGGGGCCCTTAACATGCTCAAAATCTCTTGAAACTTTGCACACACATTGGAATCTGCGGCCATCAGGGCCGGCAGAAGCTGGTACCCGGGTGTGGCAGATGGGCTCGACAGCGCCCCCTTGAATGGGATCCGAAAACTTGGCCATAAATCAAACATGTTGCATGTATAAGTATGAAACTCGGTATACATATAGACCTCGGTACACATATAGGCCAAACAACTTTCATGCTCTAAGTTATACGCCCGCTCAACATGAAGTCGGCTATTGCAGGTTGTTTGAAAAACGCATGCTCTGGAATTTGATATACTCCTCCTAGGCGATTAATCCGATCACCACCAAACTCGGTCAGAATGAAGTCAAGACATTGAGGATGCTAAACTGCCAGCAGATTTTTGATATCTCAAATGGTTTGGCCGTGGCAAGGCAACGAATTTATGTTGAGAAAAGAAAAACAGGAAGTGTTATAACTTCTGCATACATTAATTGATTTTGATGAAACTTCTGCTGTGTGTTCATTGTGCAAGGCAGATCCTACGGATGTGACTATTGTGAGTCAAAGTTATAGCGCCACCAACTGGGAGCAGGAAGTGTGTCACAACATGCTTTGAGATCACCCTCTTATTTTTACCCGATTTGCTTTAAACTTCATCAGAATAATGTCAAAACATGGCAGATGTAGACCTTTGAAAAGAATTGTGATATCTCAAACACTGTTGCCATGGAAACACTTCAAACTTGAATATTAGTTTTTGATGCTTTTGAGACTCTTAGCATGCTTCAAATTGTATGAAACTCAACACACACACATGAGGATTGTTATCCAGTAGACATGGGCAAAGCCTTAGAAACGGGCGGGGGGGAGGGGCTCTTTTTGACATATTCCTTTAAAGTTTAACCATTTTAAATGCCTATTGCCCGCTGTGCACAGCTGCCCTCAAGTCACCAGGGTGGCGGTGCCACCGGGCTTGGGCCTGCCATCGCTGCTTGCAGCTATATATATTTTTTTTGTTTTTACACTCTTTGTTATACTAGTTGATACTCACTTCACATCCTGATAGCAATCAATAATAGAAGTGGTGTAAATATATAAAACATGTACACATAAATACTGTGAAAGTCTAAGGACCAAAAAATGTTTGTTCAATCGGTCCGAATGCAATGATACAATGTCCTACCTTCCTGAAGGAGGCGTGGCTTTGGAAAGTGCTCTGAAGGCAGGGTGGGATCTCAGTCATTTAAAGCTAGCTTGCTATTGCTAGTCTCTCCGAAACTACTGCCTACTATGCTTAATTGCTTATATTTCTGAGCATACATTTTATTTCTATTGCACAGAGGAAATTTCTGACCTCACTGAGCAAATTGGTGAGAGTGGGAAGAATATTCATGAGCTGGAGAAACTTAGAAAACAACTGGAGCAGGAGAAACAAGAGATACAAACTGCTCTGGAGGAGGCTGAGGTAAAGAAGAACAATAATTTTCCTCCAAAAATTCATATTCCTTTGACAACTCTTTGATTTAAATCAAGCTATTAAGGCAAATGATCATTCCACCCCAAAACACAGGGCTAAACAAATCTTTAAATTTCAATAATAACAAACACCGATTTTACTCTTCATAGGGTTCCCTTGAACATGAGGAAGGCAAGATACTTAGAGCTCAGCTGGAGTTCAATCAAGTCAAAGCTGATATTGAACGTAAGCTGACGGAGAAAGATGAAGAGATGGAGCAGGCCAAGAGGAACCAGCAGAGAGTGGTGGATACCCTGCAGAGCTCACTGGAATCAGAGACTCGCAGCAGGAATGAAGCTCTCAGGCTAAAAAAGAAGATGGAGGGAGACCTTAATGAGATGGAGATTCAGCTCAGCCAGGCTAACAGACAGGCAGCAGAAGCCCAGAAGCAACTCAAGGGACTTCATGGACATCTCAAAGTATGATGAATCTTCAAATCAAGATTTTATGATGCTTAGGTGAAATCCAACATAGTTCTTCAGTCTTTTCAGTTGTAAAATTTGTACTTTACAGGATGCCCAACTGCAACTAGATGATGCTCTTCGTGGTAATGATGATCTAAAAGAGAACATTGCCATTGTGGAGAGACGCAACAATCTGCTGCAGGCTGAACTGGATGAGTTGAGATCCCTTGTGGAACAGACTGAGAGAGGAAGGAAACTGGCTGAGCAGGAACTGCTGGATGTCAGTGAGAGAGTTCAGCTCCTGCATTCTCAGGTATGAAACATTTGCACTAGAAAAACACAAGTAAAACCTTTAAACCCACTCTTAGTAAACAATAGAAACTAGACATTACATGCATGTCAGTATTCTCTATGTTCAGAATACCAGCCTACTGAATCAGAAGAAAAAGCTGGAGGGAGATAATACTCAGCTTCAGACTGAGGTTGAGGAGGCAGTGCAGGAGTGCAGGAATGCTGAGGAAAAAGCCAAGAAGGCCATCACTGATGCTGCCATGATGGCTGAGGAGCTGAAGAAGGAGCAGGACACCAGTGCTCATCTGGAGCGCATGAAGAAGAACATGGAGCAGACCATCAAGGACCTGCAGCACCGTCTGGATGAAGCTGAGCAGATCGCCATGAAGGGTGGCAAGAAGCAGGTCCAGAAACTGGAAGTCAGGGTAAGTTGCTGATGTTTTTAAAAACAAGTATACAGTGTTTTCTGTAAAATGCTTATTCTAAAACTTTAAATTTTTATACTAAAATTGTTACACATTTGTTAGGTCAGAGAGCTGGAAAGTGAGGTGGAGACAGAACAGAGAAAGGCCAGTGACTCTGTCAAGGGAATACGTAAATATGAGAGACGCATCAAGGAGCTCACCTACCAGGTAGGGAAAATATTACCTACTAACAATTTTGCACCTGGTTGATTTGTCATGGTATATATTGAAAATAAAAAAAGTGCTCTCTAACAGTATCAAAATGTATACTGGATATGCTAAAAACCTTTTTTCTTTGAATAGACTGAGGAAGACCGAAAGAATCTGGCTCGCCTGCAGGACCTGGTGGACAAACTCCAGCTGAAGGTCAAATCCTACAAGAGAGCTGCTGAGGAGGCGGTGAGTATTTTCCCCTCGCTGGTGCCATCATATGATACAACTTCTGCAGTAATTGTATCTTTTAATTTTCACAAATGCTGTTGTGTGTAATCTTTAGGAAGAACAAGCCAATTCCAATCTGGGCAAGTTCCGTAAGCTGCAGCATGAGCTGGATGAGGCAGAGGAGAGGGCTGATATTGCTGAATCTCAGGTCAACAAGCTGAGAGCCAAGAGCCGTGATACAGGATCCAAGGTACTTTAAACAAGTGATTTTGGTCAAAAAAATAAAAACCTCAGAAAAGCCACAAATAAATAGTCACAGTTATGTCAACTTGATAGGACAACTCTATATCTGCACTTTTAGTGACTTTAGGATATGAATTGCTACTAGTAGTTTTAACACCTACACTTGATGAAATGCATTTTGGCTATTGGCAAAAAAATACCATCAATGTCGATTAGCTGTGTACAGTTTAAATGATTTTGAACTGGATCAGCTAAACATTAACATTCTTTTGACATTTTTCTTTCTGACAGAAGGGGGCTGATGAGGAGTGAAAATATTAGATGGATCTCTCTAAACATGGATTGCTGTGACGATCTCTTCTGTAGTTCTGTAGAATAAACCAGACATGAAATTGAATACCTCATCCTCTTTTGTCTTTTTTTTTTAACAATATAGACATTGTAATACAATGTAGATAATATCCTAACATGATCCTGAACACAACAATAAATCAGTTGCCTGAATGTACTGTATGTGCCACAGACTAAGCTGTCTAGTCTAATATCTAATTCAAACAACACAAAATGTTCTTAACTTGTCCTTTGAATTAGGGTCAACAATACAAAGACACAGGGTGGTTACCAATTTTACCAAACTATTTAAAACCACATAATGCATATTAATTTGTAAACCCCTGACCTTTACTGTATGTTTTTGACACAATTTCATCTTTTTTCCGAGGCATTATGATTTAAAGTGCTCATGAATCTATTATTATGCCTCCATCAAAGCCATTAAATTAGATTTCAGTTTTGTCAGAGCAGTAAAATGCAGGGAAAAATTCAAGTACCGTATAATAATAGCCTACATAGACGATTACATCTGGTGGTAAGATTTGAATTACAATATATATATATATATATATATATATATATATATATATATATATATATATATATATATATATATACACACAATATATATTATATCAATATAAATTATTGTTGTGAACAGCAATGGTTAGAATTTAGATTTCAGCTCAATTCTGAAGAATCTCTTTCCCATCAATTATGTTGGCAATAAATTAATTCTAAACTTAAAGTAACCTCCGCAATGCTGTGAATTTGAGAGCTGCAATAGTCAGTTACCACCAGTTGAGGGCATCACCACCATTAAATCTCATATGAAGCATACTTTCTAAGCATCTATGTAATTGTCACAACTTTTTATTCCTTTAACTTCTCTGTGTAGGTATATTTTTTTATATCAATTTATGTATACGCAATTTACACATAAAGGCTTCAAAAATTATAAACATTGACAACCATTAAAAATATTGACAGCCCTAGTTTAAAGGCTTCAATTTCTTTATGCAAACATTATTTCTTCTTTAAATTTTGGTGTGAAGTATGACCCAGGCATTTCACCCTTTAATAATCACAACCAATGACAACTGAAATAAATTACAGCGAAATCTTTGAATGATCAATTTATGTCCTTTTACTACATGCATGTATGTTCCATTAATACCTATGACATGGAATGTTTGTAATGTCTGCCAAACTGGCAAATGGCCAACTGTAATGAAACTGTAATGCCACTGTAATGAAATAGGAATCACAATCTTACCAGTCAAGCAATCAAGTTTGGAAGCTTACAGTAGGCAATATGGAGTTTTGCCCAGCACAATCACAACCATTTTTGAACATGGAGCAGCATCTAAATCCATAAACAGCAACAGCAGTTTATTTTTGTAGAAATATGTTAACTGAAAATCCAGTTGGTGCTGGTGGTGTTATAGGAAGACAATATAGTGAATTTTCAGTTTACGTGTAACGCATGATAAAAATACTCAGTCCCACTTAATATTGTACTAACATTTACATTAATCCTCTGAGCTCGGCGTTTTAGTTGATTTTTTTTTCACATAGCAGCTAAATCGACTTAAAATTCTCCATCATTTATGGTCATATAGATAAAAGCAATACATCATTCGAAACTGTAAATGATTACACATATTTTTATGTGTCTACTTACAAAATACTATGCTAACTTACAAAATACTATGCTAACAAAACATGCTTTCTTAAAATAAAGAAAACAAACAGGGTGTGCCTTCTGCCTTCTCGATCTCTGTGAACTTTTTTCTGGACCACGTCCAAAAATTAAACAAATCTCAGTAAATATTTGTCGCACAGACATGAACAATATATCTATACAAACATTTAAGTGTCTACTTTTAAATAATCTAATTCAAAATAAAAACATAGATTCTGTTTATGTAATCTGTATGAAAAGAGAGAGATGTCTAGTTGTTTGCATGTGACCTCATTACTGTTAATGTAAACACACCTTCTGACAGCATGGGCTATTCATTTTATAATGATCTAAGGAGATATTTGCAAATAGAGTGGATGGTTACATCAAATTGATAAAGTTTCATCAGATTAATTTACTTTACATCATTTTGGGACGCAGTGAGAAGTAATCCTGGAAGAATTTACCTCAGAAGAAGAGAACGATAGTGGTTTCGGTTTCATATTGAGAAGCAACTTGATCCAGCTGAGAATATAATATTTAAGGGGTATGTGCTATATACATATTATGTATATGTACTGTGTAATAATACATGCATGCGTGTACAATGGTTTTCTATAAGTGGATATTATATTAATGTTAATACTATATTTGATATGATTCTGCTACCAGCATGCTAATAGATGTTTTATTTATTTATTTATTAATACAGATGTGAGAATGACAGTGACCAGATACTGGCCAGCATGTGAACCTGGACCACAAACTCTCCCCTGACTCTTCAAACTGTTCACCCCCCCCCCCCCCCCCCCATTTCTGAGAGTGTTGTCTCAGTTCTGTGCACACAAATACTCAGGCAGCCAAGGCAAATACAAAAGGTCACAGAGTCAGATGGACAAATGTGACCATCAGTGAACTGTACAGATACACTGGACAGATATTTTATATGAATATGGTCAACTCACTGACTGGAAGCAGGGAACTTTTATTTCTCCACTGCACAGAAACACCAAACACCTTGGAAATGCCAGGTATGTGGTTCACTTATTTCTTTAAACAGGATTTGTTTCCAGGTATGAAATGTGCAAAATGTGCTTTTGACCCTCATTTATATTTGGATTATATTGTTAACTATATTCTAGACAAGTTACAAACAATATATATTTTATATATATATATATATATATATATATATATATATATATATATATATATATATATATATATATATATATATATATATATTAAAATGATTAGGAAAGAATATGCCACCGCTACGTTTACATTACGCGTCCACTGTCATTTTGCTTTGTATTTAAATAAAAAACATTTAATTCAGTTGGATAACGGTCGCCGCCACTTTACAGAGTACGCGCGTGAAAGTAAACGTGAGGGTGCATTCAAACGCGATTTCAATATCCCGCATTTGAAAGTGGCTCCCTGATGAATACAGATATCTCTCAATATGAAAGCTATTTTAGGCTGGGAAGTGTAGTTGTAACCATCTCTTAGCGCTGTATCAAAGAAAAATTTGGTCTAATTTGCACTTTGAATATTGAGAGAGTGCAATTATGGTTGCACTTATTGTAAAGTGTTACCATAAAAATTAATAAGAGTTTTCTCTTAATCTTAAGCACAAACAATAAGGTTTCATTTGTTAACATTAGTTAATGCACTGTGAACTATCATGAACTAACAATGAATGACTATTTTTATTAGCTAACATAAAGATTAATAAATACTGTAGCAAATATATTGCTCATTGTTAGTTGATGTTGGTTAATACATTAATGTTAATAAATGAGACCTTATTGTAAAGTGTTAAAATTTTCATTTATACTGTTTTATTTCTATGATCAGTTTTTGAAAAGGAGTTCAGTTAGGAGGTCAAAAGTTGTAGAAGCTCATAAATCTTGTACCGTAAGGTCTTAAGAGACTGAAATCATACAGAAGAGAAGTCAGAATATTTCTTCTAGTCATGTATTTCACCATTGAGGATTTCTTAAAAATAGCATGTAAAAATCTTGTCTCGTCTCGTGAACTCAATCTCGAGTCTCGTCTCGTCTCATGAGATACCTGTCTCATCACACCCCTAATATATATATATATATATATATATATATATATATATATATATATATATATATATATATATATATATATATATATATATATATACAACAAATGACAAAAAGTGTCTTACAAAATTTAAATCAATATATTGTGTTATGTGAATGAGTGGGCAGGATGACTTTCACATTGTTTTGAATAAAGAAAATCTAAGCTACAAGATTCAGTTATCAAAAGTCTTGTGAACAATTTTTACTGTCATATGGCCTTATTTTAGTGGCTTATTTTGATGCTTTTACTTTGTACAGATATTTTAAATAATACCTGCAAGTAATTACAGCTGTAATTAAACCTATAATTACACTGTAGACCATTCCCTTACACCTTAAACCACCCTTAAACCTACCCATATCACCAAATCTGTCCCTAATCTTACCCGTATCTACAGTACCTCAATAGCAGCAAAAGTGTTTTGTAATACAAAATTAACACAATAAGTACAATGTAAAGATGTCCATTTTCTCTTTGTGTTCTACAGTATTGGCTTTTTTTTTTATACCTACTGCTGACATCTTTATATGAAAAGCTCAGAGTATGTCATAGTTGTTTTTTTTGTGTTCATGTCTTTTATTTTGTATTTATGTTCACTGTCATGGTTCCTGTTGTCATGTGATTCCCTTGCTCCTCATGTGATCCTGCCATGTGCCCCTTTTGTTCATGTATCGTGTTCTGATTGATTCCCTTGTCTATATGTCATGTTTGTCATTAGTCTCTTGGTATAAATAGCCCTCATGTTTCATTGTTCTCGTCTAGCTTTGTTTTATGTAACCTACTGTTGGTGAGTCTTTGTTTCATAGTTTTTGATTCTAATAAACTGCACATGGGTTCTTCAAACTTGCCTTCAGAGGACTAAGTGTTACAGTGTGATACATAAGAGCATTCAGCTAGACCAAACTGACATTGTTGTATAGTGCTGAAAACAGACGGTGTCAACTAAAAAGTAGAAAACACATGAAATTTGTATATAACAAATATTTCCATGGTGAAAATACACCTAAGCATTTTGATGAGTGTGGCTCACAAAATAGCAAAAACACTTTTTATTTTGGTGGCACTGGACAATTTACTGACACATAAACTAGGTTTTGAAGTATGAATTAAATGTGTTGGGCGAGTAACTACATTTTGCAGATGCAATAGCTCTGATGTTCAAGCAAACAGTTGTGACAGTTGTACTTACAGTTTAGAGAATGTTAAGACTGTTTCGAAAAATGAGCCAAAGTGATTGAGAAAACAATTTTAATGGTTCTGACATCGTATGATCATGTGATTGTTTTTAGTTCATTAGTTTATTAAGTTATTACAAGTTTAATTCAGTATTTATGAAATACGATATTTAAAACATTTTCCCTGTCAATTACAACACTGAGCAACTAAAAATCAAAAAGAAAAAGCATTGCTTTGCATTACCTTCATCTGTGCTTCAGTGATGTGTTGGATCTTCTCCTGCAGGGAGCAGAGTGTTTGTGTGTGGCTAAGTGGTAATAGAAAATCTAGGGACAAGAAAGTGAGGAGAAAAAGAAACATTAGCACATCTGATGTCCAAAGTCATGCCAGTTTTTCTAACGGAAGAATAATGTGTTCTTGTGGATAACAATCAAATTCAGACAGACAGACAGACATCTAGATAGATAGACAGACAGACAGACAGACAAAGATATCATGCAAATATTAATACCTGTATTCTCTGTCTCCATCATGCTCGAACAAAGGATAACGAAGGAATGACAAACAACTCAAAGGAGCAAACTGCATCATGGGACCTCCAGTGGACACTTGTCCAAATAAATCAAACAAACAGACACCCTCAGTCTCCATTAATAGCCTGCTCATAGGTCATGATGCAAAATGGGTCAATGTCATTGACCTTTTGGTGAACTGAGACAACAAAGGGCTGAGAATGAACTGTCTCCATCTCAGGGAAGAGTGTGGATCAGAATGTTCCACCTCGTCATAGCAAGAGATGGACCTGGCAGCTAAAGGAAAAGAGACAGGATGTTAAGGTTCTCCAGATCTCCTGTTAATCCAGAGCGAAGGCCTTAATGAGGTACTCATGCTAACCACTAAAATCATGTAAGCAACATTTCACAAATAATTTGACTTTTTAATAAAACTCAATATCTTGAGAAAACATCTGCTTGACCCAAAACTCTGAGATGCTAATCAGAAATGATCACTGACCTCCCAAGGTCATAGTGATGGATGGGTCCAAATGACTTTATGATGTTAAGACCTTCAAGACCTGTTAATAAGAAAAACAAACAGGCAGGATGAACACATACATCCCTAAATACAGGTATACAAATACTTATTGATTATTAGGATATATGGTAGGATGTTGTCTGATTTATATGCAAAGTTGTTTGCCACAGTTTATGCAGATTAAGAACATTTACTTTTAGCTGCATGACATAAAACCAAAAACGAGATATGGCTTAGTGCAATTATGAAATCGCAAAGGCTGTGATTGAATGATTCTTACACAAGCAACTCTTTATCCACCAGTGTTTGTATTTGTATTGGCATTGATATTTTACAGCTGTAATGTAAAAATTTTGCAGCCCTATTTTCTTTGTCATCTTGAAGTGTCCGTTACAGAACTTCTTAATGGGTAGGAAAGATGTGACAAGTGCCTGTTGTTGCTCAAGATGATGCAATGGCTCCAACAGACTTGTTAAATAAAGGAGTCGGGGAAGGAGGGGGTTAATTAACACTTGATGAAGAAAGTGTGGCAAATTTAACAGTAGTCACTTGTGCTATATTAAGAGCTCCATAAAGCTTAGCACATGTCCTACATACTATGTATCAAACCACCCTATCTGATCTCTTCAATCACAGAGGCTCTCAAAGGAATTTAAAAGGTTATCTTTGTCCTCAGGTCTAAATTAAAGGAAACAATGCCATGTAAACAAGACAACTTGAAGGGTATGGCCCCTTGGTCAGCTTCCTGAGGGACAGCAACAGACTTCAAGCACGTTATGTGATTCAGTGGTCACAAAAAGTGATACATTTGACGTCTGGTGGCATTTGAAGTCTGGGTCTTTCTTGTGGCCAAGGGGCAGGTCTTTCCAGATGACTCCAATGAAATTCATTGATGACTGTGGGGTCAAGGATGTACTCATCATTGACACCGTTCTTCCAGACCATAATCTTCCACCAGATACTGGAGTAGACGCCCTCGACATCTGGAAAGCAGGACTTCTTGTACGAGATAGGCTTCCTCCCCTTCCTCCAGGATCAGCTGGGGTTCCGGGGTGTCACCTTCCTCCTCCTCCATCGGGGGGAGGACATGAAGTGAAAAGTGAGAGAAATATGATAGTTAGCAGGTAACTGAAGACAAAATAAGATACATGTGTAACCAGTCTCAGAATTTTGTAGGGACTCACATACCTGGGACTGAGTTTCTTGTAGGGTAGATGGAGGTAAAGATCCATGAAGCCATGGACGGAACCACACCCATTGGCCAGGAAGGTAGTTGGCGCTTGAAGTGATGTCAGTCATCTTATTCCTTTTGCCTTATTACTGCTAGTTCGAGGAAGACGTAAGCTTATTCCCAGACTGATTCGCTCCGCCAAAGCCAGTTATTAATGGCTGGTAATTCTGTGGGCTCACCAGACCAGGGGCAAGGTGTAAGGCCAGTGGCAGGTTTGCGGAGGGAGTTTTGAGCATATTCGGCCCAGACTAAATACTGCCTCCAGTTAGTTTGATTCTGATGGAGTGAGGCTGATGTTAACATTGAGTTAACATCATGTATTGAGTTAAGTTGGAAGAACGCTGTCCAGACCCGAGAGGTAAATAGGGCACACCGGTCAGAGATGACGTTCTCAGGAAGGTCTCTAAGGACTGGGAAGCTTGGGTATTGAGATCAGTCAACATGCCTTCGAGAATCGATCAACCACAGTTAAGATGGTAGTATTCTATTGTGACATTGGGTGGTCAATGGCAATATGAGACCGTGTTCGCCGGGGAATGGGGAATGGTTGAAGGGGGCCAGCAGGAAGTTGTTTGGAGGACTTGGTTTTGGCGCAGGTGTGACAAATTTTATAGGTGATGGTGTCTGGCTGCATAGTTCTCCACCAGAATCAGTTTCAGAGAAGTTGCAGAGTGGCCGTAATACCTGAACCTAGGGCAGAATGAACCCATTGGAGGTACTTTTTTTCTGCATCGTCTGTGGTAAGTAGTTCTTATCTGGGGGCAGTCTGGATGAGATGGATCTTGAGTCTGGGATTGAGAGATTTCAGTCAGGATGTCACACTGAACAGGAGCGAGGATTATGGACATGGGAATGATGGATTCGATAGGTTGATTCTGAGGGCTAAAATCATGTTGTCTTGACAGAGCATCAGCTTTAACATTCTTTGTATTTTGCGGTGTTCCATGGTGTTGGGAGAGGATGGCTCCAAGACCTGAGTTGGAAGCATCAACTTTGATGAAGTATAGGAGCAGAAGTGACCCGAGACTTTAGTTCTCCGAAGGACTGGAGTGCTGCCAGTGACCAACAGAGCTTGTTACTCCCTCCTTTTAACATGGATGTAAGTGGAGCGGTGACTGCACTGAAATTTCTGATGAAGCGTCTATAAAAGTCAGCGAATCCTAGAAAATGTTGTAATTTCTTCCTTGGGATGAGGTCAGTTTAGTACCGCACACACCTTGCCGTCGTCCATGACTACTCCCTCCAAACTAATGATGTAGCCCAAGAAGGATACTGCAGTCTGGTGAAATTCACATTTCTCTGCCTTGGCATACTGTTGATGAGAGAGCAATCATTGGAGGACTGCTCTGACATGAGTAATGTGTTCAGTTAGGGAGTTGGAGTAAATTAGAATGTCATCAATGTAAACAATTACCCATCGATTTACGATGTCTCTGAACACATCATTAATGAAGGATTGGAAGACAGAGGGACTGTTGACCAATCCGAATGGCATGACCAAATATTCATAGTGCCTACGGCTGGTAGAAAATGCTCCATCTTCCAACCGTCACCTCCCCGGATGCGAATGAGATTATAGGCAAGCCATATATCAAACAAAAGCTTTCATTCTCAAGATTATAGTTATGTAGTTTATTTTGTTGAAATAATATAACAGGTCAAATTATTACAGAATGAATCACGAAATACATCTTTGAGGTTTTGAACACAAACTAGGAGAAACTCTGATTACCTCATCTCTGAGCTAAAAGTAGCCAAAATTATACAGACATTTTTAGATTAGGCTGTTTTGGATCAAAGTGAGTCCATTCTGTGAGTTTACTTTTTAATAAATAATCCACCATATTGTCTTGTGAATCCAGTTGCACAATCAGTTAGTTTGGCTAAACTCTGCAAAACTCAGCCAAAATTGTCAAAACAAGTGATCGCAGATACCCGGATGATGATAAAGTGTGATTCAAATGAAATCTGAGGATCTTAGCATTGTGCAGTTCCATCGACCTTGCCTCTAGAGTCCGATTATAGCCTGAGATACAGTGAAAATGGCACCAAATGAGAGTTTTTGTAAGTGCTGAGGTTGTTTTTGGGTAAATGGGAACCTTTTAGACTCCGAAAAGCCCTTTTTCCTCCCTTTTGGTTATATGAAAATAACTTCCTAACCCGATATTGTAGGAACAAAATTCTTTAATCCAGTCTTTGCTTGAAAAAACCTTGCAAAAAATGTCAGAGCACACAGAGCCTTAGCTATGCACAAGACAAGATTCATAAACACCAAAAGTGTCTGTTTTTACATTTTGGACACACAATAATATTTGCACTTTTTTGCATTTGCATTTGTTTGTTATTTTAAGGGGTTTCCTTGAAAATGACACCACATTTATTAATGTACTTATCTGTATGGATAAGGGGAGGCTTCAAAATTTTGTTATGTCAATTTCAGGCAGAAATCCAAAATAAGCTTAAGAGCTTAAGGGGTTTTTAGCCCAACAGATGCAAGACCATTCTAGTGCATCCAGGGACAGATTACAAACTTTATTAGACAAAAGGTTGCCCCCATTTCTTCCATTCTTGTTTCTGAGTTCTGATAAACAAGGTTAAATAGACAGCTGAGAATGTGGCTCTGTAAAGGATGAGGGACCTAGAATAGATTGCCCAAGTGCTAAGACTAAGTAAGGTGCTTGTTGAGTGCAGAATCACTGAAGGACAAGAGGTCAAGGCAGGCCAGAAACCTCACAAAAGGTCTTGAGTGATGGGTCACACAGCTCCCCAACAAATTAACACTGTAAAGCTGACAAAACATTAACTCTGTTTAGAAACAGATCTGGGGCTAAGATGGTTAGTTTGACCTGCTTGCCATGTTAAGAAGGAATAATTATAAGCACCTTCATGTTAACTAATGCACAAAAATGTTGTAATGTATTAAGAATATATTAATCTCGGTATACAAATTACATTTTGTATCTTACAGAATCCTTTTCATGCATTTGTTTTTAGGAATCTTTGTAAAGCTGGAAAATCTTTTTGAAGAAAGAATGGGGTGAACATTGATGAACATGAATGAAGCTGTTGTTCACTTGAACGACTGCAAATGAACTTGGTACAACTTTTAAAACACAAATGATAGATACAGCATTGGGAAATCAAGAAAGGTCATATCAACAAACAAGAACAAGCAAGAGTTGCAGCTGTCTCTGCATTAGGCAAGAACAAAAGGTCACAAGTACAGATATTCATTGTTACCGTTACAGCTGTCTACTGACAATTTTACTGTTTCTGACAGTCATCTTGCTCATGAGGCATATTTAACTTGTTTTCATCCTTTAGTACAAAGATAAACCTATGAAATTCCCAGTGAATGCCTGTATCTCTTTGTTCAGGTTCTATAAAAGCATCCTTAGCACATTATTGCTGGAATCTAAATGTCAAATTAACTTAAAATTAATTGTCAAAGTAATTTTATTTAAAAAGGAATGTGTGCGTTTTCAACTATGGTTCAGATACACTATATAGAGTCTCCACCTCTATAATGCTTTATGTACATAAAAAAACAAACAAACAAACAAACAAACAAATAACAGACATGTTGTGAATTTGGCATATGAGACTAACTAGAAAATATAAAAGTGAAGGTGTAAATATCAGTATAAAAACTTTAGTAAATATCTGATATCTTTTAAAAAGGAGATATACATATGGGACAAAAATAGCACCATTGTGATCCTTTCTGATCTTTTGCACTACTGCCACACACCACATGCTAAATCACTGTGACTCACACAAATATTTTTTCAGGCACCCAAAAAGAGCTACACACACAAGTGACCCGAACCAAATACAGATTTGTGTCAACGTCACAGTCATTGTGCCTTTATATAAAGAGCTACCTTACAGCACATTATTGCAAGCTCATATCATTGTACCATCTAAAGGTAAGAGGACACACAATTTAGATTAAATTGTCCATGAGGATTGAACAATAGAATAAGATGACTTCTCATTAATTGATGTTTCTTTTTTATTGAAAGGACTTGGACTTTCTTGGGTTTGGATTTCATTTGGTAAGGCATGCTTTTATGAAGGTCAACACACTGTGTATATGTGTGTTATATTTCTAAAAAATTAAATTTCATTTATTATTTTTACAATAGATTTTTTAATTGTAAACAAGTTCTGAGAATTTTGTCATCTATGCCTCAGTCTGACTGAAAAATGGGGGATGCTGTGATGGCAGAGTTCGGGCCAGCTGCTTCGTTCTTACGAAAGTCAGACAGGGAGCGTCTGGAGGCCCAAACTCGACCCTTCGACATGAAGAAAGAGTGCTTTGTGCCAGACCCTGTTGTTGAGTACGTCAAAGCCTCAGTCACCAGTAGAGATGATGATAAAGTCACTGTTAACACTGAATTCGGGAAGGTAAGATCTGATCTCTGCACTGTGTTAGATTGTAGATAGGAGCAAAGTGTGACTGTCAAAACATTTTTGTGTGTTATCCACAGACAGTAACTGTAAAGGAGGATGATGTTCACCCCCAGAACCCACCAAAGTTTGATAAAATTGAGGACATGGCAATGTTCACCTTCCTGCATGAGCCTGCTGTGCTGTTTAACCTCAAAGAGCGTTACGCAGCCTGGATGATCTACGTGAGTCGAGTCTTAAAACACTCACACATTCTCTTTATCTTGCATGATCAGATCTAATCCTTCTGTGAATCTCTTACAGACCTACTCAGGGCTCTTCTGTGTCACTGTGAATCCCTACAAGTGGCTGCCAGTGTACAACCAGGAAGTCGTCAATGCCTATAGAGGAAAGAAGAGGAGTGAAGCTCCTCCTCACATCTTCTCCATCTCTGACAATGCCTACCAGTACATGCTGTCAGGTGATGATCTGACTTGTAATTTTTGGAGATTTCTAATACAATTTTAAATGCTAAGTTTCTTATGTTTTATTTCTCATAGACAGAGAAAACCAGTCTGTCTTGATCACGTAAGTAATACATATTTAGATGATGTAGCATAACATTCCTCCTTCCACCAATATATTCCTTCTATGATGCATTTTATCAGCCTTTTAATTAACCATTTTTATTCTAAGTGGAGAATCCGGTGCTGGAAAGACTGTGAACACTAAAAGAGTGATCCAGTACTTTGCGAGTATTGCAGCAGTAACGACCGGCAAGAAGGACCCATCACAGGAGAAAAAGGTGCTTAATTCCCATAAAATGGCTTATTATGTATGAATGAATATACCTTCTATATAACATAGCAAACAAAAATAATTACTAAAATAATGATGTCTTCATATATTCAGGCATGTGATCAGCTAGAGATAAAAGGCAGGAAAATCGGGCCACACCCCCAAGCCACGACCCCGGCAATTCTAATTAAAAAAAGTATCACATTAAAAGGCATATAATAAAAGCAACACTTAGTAATCATGATAATAACTAATATATTATATAATAAAAGTATTAATAGACTTATTTAAGAGTTATTATTAAAGTACCTGCCAAATGTTTGGAAACAATTCATGATTTTAAAATAAATATCTTCTGCTAACCAAGTCTGCATTTATTTGATAAAAAAATACAGTAAAATACAGTCATATTATGAAATATTGTTAAAAATAAAAAGCTATTATTTTAATATATTATAAAATTTAATTTATTTTTGTGATCAAAGCTGAATTTTCAGCATCATTACTCCAGTCTTCAGTGTCACATGATCCTTCAGAATCATTACAATTTGATTTGATGCCCAAGAAACATTTCTGATTATTATCAATGTTGAAAACAGCTGCGCTGCTTCATATTTTTGTGGAAATGGTCATACGTTTTATTTTTCAGGATTCTTTGAAAAATAGAATGTTGAATGAACAGCATTTATTTGGATTTATTGAATATATTAAACTTATTAAATAATTTATTAAATAGAAATATTTTGTAACATTTTAAATGTCTTTACTCTTCACTCACTTTTCATTTTGATATATGATGAATTAAAGTAATTAATAATTAGATAATTGTTTAAGGCCATTTCGAGATTTCAATCATCATGCAGTAACCAACATAACCCTCATGATTTTAGGCTGAAAAAACAGAAATCCAGATTAATCTGGAAGAATCACATCCCTGAATATTAAATAGTGGAGTCACAAACTGTCATAATTTGATACTCCCTTACTTGTAACATATTGCAATGCAGTTACATGAAAACAAACAACAACATTTTTGTTTTCCTAATTATTTTGTGGTTCCCTATGGATTATTATTTCTATTATTACAAGACTACACAATGTCTGAAAATATGTATGGCTGTTAACTGAAAAGTAGGCACATCAAACATTTTAGACACTAATTATTAAAATATGATTCTCAGGGAACTCTGGAGGATCAAATCATCCAGTGTAATCCTGCTCTGGAAGCTTTTGGTAATGCCAAGACCATCAGAAATGACAACTCCTCCAGATTTGTAAGTGGGGTTTACATTGGTTTTGTTATTCTATATTGGTTTGATATATTAGAGCTGCACAAATCTGGATAAATTAAGAATCATGATTTTTTGGTTTCAAACAGAGATCATGATTCTCCCATTATTCTGAAAAAACAACTAAACTGAATAACATGTAATTACTCATAAACACTTCACTTTTTTTCATTTGTATGAATCAGCGTTTTTTGAATGAATTGCTTTTTTTTTTAACAGTTACTTGTCCTGTTAAAACCTGGAGGCATAAGGGTGTAAATGATAAACTCGTTATTTGACGCACCATGTTACTTTTAAAAGGTGATTCACTTGATCGCTACTGTAAACATTAGTGTTTAATCCTAACAATAAACTTTTATTCCAGTTCTTTTATGATAATATGAATGTTTGTAACACAGAAATAACAATACTGTTTGGTTGAAAAGACTGTTTGTGAAGCTGTTATACTAATACATGATTTAAATACATATTTATACTCTCTCTGCATCAGTGGCAGAGCCAATGCAGATTTGAATGTTGCAGTATGATTTTGTTTTTAATAGACACAGGAGAATTGTTGTCATTTAGGAATGAGATTGGGTGGGTGTTTGAATTGAAATTGAGATTTTTTTTAACAATTAATCATGCAGCTCTATGATATGTTATATGAGCATATTATGTATTGTATTATGTATTGCTTAATTTACAGGGTAAATTTATTCGTATCCATTTTGGTCACAGTGGAAAGTTATCTTCTGCTGACATTGAGACTTGTAAGTACTTTACTGCCCAACATCATTCCAACAAACAAAACACATTGATGAAATGTGTAACTGTTTTGATATTCATCTATTTATCAATTCATGTAGATCTGCTGGAGAAGTCTCGTGTCACTTTTCAGCTCAAGGCTGAGAGAGACTACCACATCTTCTATCAGATTCTGTCCCAGAGAAGACCAGAACTGCTGGGTAAAATTACCCATCATATCTATTAACACTGCCATCTCTAATTAGAAGAGTCTTTTCTGATCTATGTTCTCATTTCTCCTTAGAGATGCTGCTCATCACCAACAACCCCTATGACTACGCCTTCATCTCCCAAGGAGAGACACAAGTGGCTTCTATTGATGATGGTGACGAGCTGATGGCCACTGATGTGAGTGTTTGTTAAATCATAGGCAGTTCACAATACAAGATTTCACATTATAAAATATTATAAGAAATAGTCCACTGAGCATTTGCAATTTAGTCACCTTTAACACTTTTGACAACCTGCATGACTGTGTTTCTGCTGTGGAACTGTTAATGTCCTGGCTGGTTTCTATAAAATAAAAGCATATAATGATCAGGGGCTCTCAATAAGTATGAAAAAGTACCATAAAAAGTCCAAAAAAACTTGTTTTTCTGAAGCCATGTGATTGTGTAAGGAAAAGAACAGTGTGAACACGCTCTCCTTTTGTGTTTCACACAAAGTCACACAGGTATATAACGACTTGAAAAAAATAATTGATTCTCTTGGCCAGTCTATTCTATAAAAAGAAAGACGTCTAATGTATTTGCCATGAAATTTAACATGCTCTGTAAATTTGATATAGGAAGCATTTGATGTGTTGGGCTTCACCACTGAAGAGAAGAACAGCATCTACAAGCTGACTGGTTCCGTCATGCACTTCGGCAACATGAAGTTCAAACAGAAGCAAAGAGAGGAACAGGCCGAGGCTGATGGGACTGAGGGTCAGTATAACTTGGAATCTCAGCTTTATAAAGGGAAAAATGTCTAAGACATGTTGTATATACACTGTAAAAAGTAATATGCTATTATCTACTACGCAATATTTTGGCAACTGATTACAAGCAGTATTATTAATTAATTTGAACAAATAGAATTGAGTTAGAATTAATCAAATGAATTCCTTGAATATAAACCATTTAAAATAAGTAAAATGTAAGTAAAATTTAAACAAAATTTCTGAATAACAGACAGATGTCAAAGATGAATTAAGAGCTCTTTATTTTTTATTGTCAACATTGAAGCCACCTGATGATAAAAAGCAGAATCACTGAAGGAAAGAGAAACAAAACAATTAACTGAGTTTTAGATGTTGATGTGATTTTATTGAAAATAAGTAATCATCATTATGGTGATCAGTGTTTCCTTTAGATGGGCAGTTTGACTCTTTGCCTTTTATGTCAGTTTGTGGTTTTTGTAATGGTGTTTGCTAATTTTACACATTTTAAATAGTTGACTTTTAAGGAATTAATTTAATTAATTCTAATTCAATTCTTATATGTTGAATTTAATTAATCACATTGCTTGTAATTTGCAGCCACAATTTTATTGAGTAGCTAGAGTGTATTACTTTCTACAGTGTACTTAGAGTCATAGCTCTGTATTCTTCTTTAACATGTAGATGCTGACAAAATCTCATATCTGATGGGCCTAAATTCAGCTGACTTGATCAAGGGTTTGCTCCACCCAAGAGTCAAAGTAGGAAATGAGTGGGTCACCAAGGGACAGAATGTCCAGCAGGTAATGAATGAAAATAATAATCTAATGGGCATTAGCTTTCAGCATTTCACTTTCCAAGACATACAAACAAAATCTTTTATATCTCTGAAAATGTTTCTAGTTTGCAATGTGTCAAATTCTGCAAAATTCAATCTTTTATCTATTAGGTGTACTACTCTATTGGTGCTCTGGGAAAGTCAGTGTACGAGAAGATGTTCCTCTGGATGGTGGTGAGAATCAACCAATCCCTGGCCACCAAACAGCCTCGCCAGTACTTCATTGGTGTGCTGGACATTGCTGGATTTGAAATCTTTGAAGTAAGTTGAAATCAACTGATTATTGTTATTCAAGAACAAATCCAACAATCATAGCAACCCATTGTGATTATACAATATATTCCACCTGCAGTCCAACACTTTTGAGCAGCTGTGCATCAACTTCACTAATGAGAAGTTGCAGCAGTTCTTCAACCACCACATGTTTGTGCTGGAGCAAGAAGAATACAAGAAGGAGGGCATTGAGTGGGTGTTTATTGACTTTGGCATGGACTTGCAGGCTTGTATTGAGCTTATTGAGAAGGTGGGTGAATATTATGTTGATGATTATACTGTGAGGGGAAAAATCATATTTTTCAGTATTAACTTGTGTGGCAAAATTATATATTGACTGTCACGATCTACAATTCATTGAAGCCCATGGGTATCATGTCCATCCTTGAAGAGGAGTGCATGTTCCCAAAAGCCAGTGATGCAACGTTTAAAGCTAAGCTTTATGACAACCATTTGGGGAAAAATCCAAACTTCCAGAAGCCCAGGATTGTTAAGGGTAAACCAGAGGCCCATTTTGCTCTGGTTCACTATGCTGGCACAGTCGACTACAATATTTCAAACTGGCTGGTGAAGAACAAGGACCCTCTCAATGAGACCGTTGTAGGGTATTTTCAGAAGTCAACTCTTAAGCTGTTGTCTATTCTGTTTGCTAATTACGCTACTGATGACGGTAAGTACACACTGAAGTGTGAAATGAAAATATAATAAGCACTACTTTTACTGTTTAATAATAACAAAAATCATTTATTTCACAACTGCAGATTCTGGAGGTAAGGCTGCCAAAGGTAGCAAAAAGAAGGGTTCTTCCTTCCAGACGGTGTCAGCCCTTCATAGGGTATAAAAGAATATAACACTATTTTGTCTTGCATGGTTTTATTGCATATAAATCTAAATCCTCTATGGTCTACCAACAGGAGAACTTGAACAAGCTGATGACCAACTTGAGGTCAACTCACCCTCACTTTGTGCGCTGCATCATCCCCAATGAGACTAAGACTCCTGGGGCGATGGAGAATCCTCTGGTCATGCACCAGCTGCGCTGTAACGGTGTGCTGGAGGGCATCAGGATCTGCAGAAAGGGATTCCCCAACAGGATCCTGTATGGAGATTTCAAGCAACGGTTAGTATGAAACCAAATGGCTTTCATGTCTTACAAAATAATTGGATGTATGACTCCAAGTTATTGCAAGTTGCAAATTTAAGCATTTGCTAGAAATAAAAATAAATACACATAAGAATAATAGTTTTTTTTTTTTGGTAGATACCGCATCCTAAATCCTGCTGCTATCCCTGAGGGACAGTTCATTGATAACAAGAAGGGTGCAGAAAAACTTCTGGGCTCTCTGGACATCGATCACAACCAGTACAAGTTAGGACATACTAAGGTATATTTATATTAACTTTAGGTTTTTCCAAAGCCACGTTTCCATTGTCAACATTTTGACGCAAACTTCTTTACTATTTAGGTCTTTTTTAAGGCTGGTCTTCTGGGTGCTCTTGAAGAGATGCGAGATGACCGTCTTGCACTCATTATAACTGGAATTCAGTCCAGGTCTCGTGGTTTTCTATCAAGAGATGAGTTTCAGAAAATTGTGGAAAGAAGGTTAGATTTTAGCTTGTCAGTCTTTAACATATTTCACAAGTAACATTTTATTATTCAAGACTCCAATTTATTGGGTAATATTTACAGAGATGCTTTGTTGGTGATCCAGTGGAATGTACGTGCTTTCATGGGGGTCAAGAATTGGCCCTGGATGAAGCTCTACTTCAAGATCAAGCCTCTGCTGAAAAGTGCAGAATCTGAAAAAGAAATGGCCAACATGAAGGAGGAATTCACCAAATTGAAGGAGGCTTATGCCAAATCTGAGGCCCGCAGAAAGGAGCTTGAGGAAAAGATGGTTTCTCTTCTCCAAGAAAAGAATGACCTGCAGCTTTTAATGCAGTCTGTAAGTTCACATGGGACCTCAACTCTGCACTCTTGAGAAAACAAAACAAGTTTCCAATTATTATTCTTTTTTATTATTTTGATAGGAGCAAGATAATCTTTGTGATGCTGAGGAGAGATGTGAGGGTCTGATCAAGAGCAAGATCCAGCTTGAGGCCAAAGCCAAAGAGCTGACTGAAAGACTGGAGGATGAAGAGGAAATGAATGCTGAGCTGACTGCAAAGAAACGAAAGCTGGAGGATGAATGTTCTGAGCTCAAGAAGGACATTGATGATCTTGAGCTCACTCTGGCCAAAGTGGAGAAAGAGAAACATGCCACTGAGAACAAGGTCAGTTTTCAACACTGAACCTGTAAGTGATGCAAGAATGGTGTGTTAAGTGTCCATTCATATAATGACACATTTCTACAGGTTAAAAACCTGACAGAAGAGATGGCAGCTTTGGATGAGATCATCGCTAAGCTGACCAAGGAGAAGAAAGCTCTTCAGGAGGCCCATCAGCAAACGCTGGATGACCTCCAGAGTGAGGAAGACAAAGTCAACACACTCACCAAAGCCAAAGCCAAGCTGGAGCAACAAGTGGATGATGTAAGAGCCTGAAAACATGAGACTAGAATAAAAATGAGAAGCTTTTATAAATAATAGCATAATTAATTTTTATATTTTGGATGAAATTTAGCTTGAAGGTTCTCTGGAACAAGAAAAGAAAATTCGCATGGATCTTGAGAGAGCTAAAAGAAAGCTTGAGGGTGACTTGAAGTTGACTCAAGAGAATGTGATGGATTTGGAAAATGACAAGCAGCAGACAGAGGAGCGGCTAAAGAAGTAATATATTTTATATTTTATAAAATATAAAATCCAATTGTATTATTAAAAGATATTTGGTAACACTTTACAATAAGGTTCCATTAAACTTTAGTTAACTACATTATTTAACATGAACTAAATGAAAAAAAAAATACTTCTAAGCATTTATTAATTTTAGTTAATGTAAATGTAAACATTTACTAACACAATTTTAAAATCTAAATATAATACTGTTAAAATTATTAAATGGGCCTGCACTGTCAAAAGCTAACAATAAAAAGTTTTATTTTTATTAATCAATGTTAACAAAGTCTAATAAATACTGTAAAAAATGTATTGTTCATTGTTAGTTAATGCTGTTTGATTATCCGATGGCAGGAAAGACTTTGAAATAAGCCAGCTCACTGGCAAGATTGAAGACGGACAAGCTTTGGAGTCCCAACTCCAGAAAAAACTGAAAGAGTTGCAGGTAAACTTTATATATCTTAATAAGATAAACACTTGAATAGTTTTTGAATTTTAACCTTAATTTTGAATTTATTCACATTACTAGGCCAGAATTGAAGAGCTTGAGGAAGAGCTGGAGGCTGAGAGAGCTGCCCGTGGTAAAGTTGAGAAACAGAGAGCTGATCTGTCCAGAGAACTGGAGGAGATCAGTGAGAGGCTGGAGGAGGCTGGTGGAGCAACTGCTTCTCAGATTGAGATGAACAAGAAACGTGAAGCTGAGCTCCAGAAACTGCGCAGAGACCTTGAAGAGGCCACTCTGCAACATGAGTCCACTGCAGCTACACTGAGGAAGAAACATGCAGACAGTGTGGCTGATCTGGGAGAGCAGATTGACAACCTCCAGAGAGTGAAGCAGAAGCTGGAGAAAGAGAAGAGTGAACTCAGACTGGAACTGGACGATGTGGTCTCCAACATGGAGCAGCTTGTAAAGGCAAAGGTGAGTGAGAGAAATTATGCAGAGAGTCTATAATGTATGTATTGTCAGTTAAAGAAAGCAATCAACTATGATATAATTGATCCTCAAGACAAACCTGGAGAAAATGTGCAGAACTCTGGAAGACCAGATGAGTGAGTACAAAACCAAGGCTGAGGAAGGTCAGCGCACAATCAATGATTTCACTATGCAAAAAGCCAAGCTGCAAACTGAAAATGGTAAGAACACAAAATATTGTGTTATGTTACCAAATGTACCATAATGATACTTGGAAAAAAGTCAGTATTTTTTAATATTACACTTTAGGTGAACTTGCCAGACGGTGTGAGGAGAAGGACTCCCTGGTGTCTCAGTTAACCAGAGGCAAGCAGTCCAACACTCAGCAAATTGAAGACCTCAAGAGACAGCTAGAAGAAGAAATCAAGGTTTTCAAAATCTCCTTCTAAGTCTAAAATTTTTGCTAAAGACATAAAAATTGGCCCCAAATAAACTGGCCCCAAATATTTGTTTGTCTTCAGGCTAAGAATGCCCTGGCCCATGCAGTTCAGTCTGCTCGACATGATTCTGATCTGCTGAGGGAGCAATATGAGGAGGAGCAAGAAGCCAAGGCTGAGCTGCAGCGTAGTATGTCTAAGGCAAACTCTGAAGTGGCTCAGTGGAGAACCAAGTATGAAACTGATGCCATCCAGAGGACTGAGGAGCTGGAGGAAGCAAAGTAAGAAACAAACAATATTTAAATGTTAAGAGTCTGGTCTTTAATGGTGTGAGACTTTTCTGAATTTTCTGCTATAGTTTGTGGCCTTTTAAACACATTAAAATACAGTTTAAGGAATGATGCTTTAGATGTTCAATATATCTTATATTTTGATTATTACAGGAAGAAACTGACTCAGCGTCTGCAAGATGCAGAAGAAGCTGTGGAAGCTGTTAATGCTAAATGCTCCTCACTGGAGAAGACCAAGCACAGGCTGCAAAATGAGATTGAAGATCTCATGGTGGATGTGGAGAGATCCAATGCTGCTGCTGCTGCTCTGGACAAGAAGCAAAGAAACTTTGATAAAGTAAGGAGAGAAAGTACATTTTGTCATTAGCTGGAAAAATTACCAGATACCATTGAAAACATTCAGAGTTAAATTAAATTTCTAACTATGGATAGGGTTTATTCTTTACTACAATACCACTTGACTTGACTGCTCTAATTTAGCCATTTGGCCTTGTTTAATTTAACCAGGTCCTGTCTGAGTGGAAACAGAAGTATGAGGAGTCCCAAACTGAACTGGAAAGTGCTCAAAAAGAAGCTAGATCTCTGAGCACTGAACTCTTTAAATTGAAAAACTCATATGAGGAGTCATTGGACCACCTGGAGAGCATGAAGAGGGAGAACAAGAATCTCCAAGGTAAGAGTGGTTATACAACTCCAAACATTACTTTAATTGCTTGTACTTGTGAGCTCACATGTTATTTCTATTGCACAGAGGAAATTTCTGACCTCACTGAGCAACTTGGTGAGAGTGGGAAGAGTATTCATGAGCTGGAGAAACTACGAAAACAACTGGAGCAGGAGAAACAAGAGATCCAAACTGCTCTGGAGGAGGCTGAGGTAAAAGAAGAACAATTCCCCCCCCCAAATTCTTATTCTTTTGACAACTCTCTGATTTATATCAGGCTATTAAGGCAATTCCAGATTATTTTAAGGGAAGTAACCTCCCACCCCAAAACACAGGGCAAAACAAAACCTTAAATCTCAATAATAACGAACACCCATTTTACTCTTCATAGGCTTCCCTTGAACACGAGGAAGGCAAGATACTTAGAGCTCAGCTGGAGTTCAATCAGATCAAAGCTGAACTTGAACGTAAGCTGACAGAGAAAGATGAAGAGATGGAGCAGGCCAAGAGGAACCAGCAGAGAGTGGTGGATACCCTGCAGAGCTCACTGGAATCAGAGACTCGCAGCAGGAATGAAGCTCTCAGACTGAAGAAGAAGATGGAGGGAGACCTCAATGAGATGGAGATTCAGCTCAGCCAGGCTAACAGACAGGCAGCAGAAGCCCAGAAGCAACTAAAGGGTCTTCATGGACATCTCAAAGTATGTTGAATCTGCAAATCAAGATTTTATGATGCTTAGGTGAAATCCAACATTGTTCTTCAGTCCTTTCATTTGCAAGACTTGTACTTTACAGGATGCCCAACTGCAACTAGATGACGCTCTTCGTAGTAATGATGATCTAAAAGAGAACTTTGCCATTGTGGAGAGACGCAACATTCTGTTGCAGGCTGAACTGGATGAGCTGAGATCCATGGTGGAACAGACTGAGAGAGGAAGGAAACTGGCTGAGCAGGAACTGCTGGATGTCAGTGAGAGAGTTCAGCTCCTGCATTCTCAGGTATGACACATCTTTATTAGACAAATAAAACCTTTAAACCCTCTCTTAGTACACAATATCAACTAAAGACTATATGCATATCAACATTGTCCATGTTCAGAACACCAGCCTGCTGAATCAGAAGAAGAAGCTGGAGGGAGATAATACTCAGCTTCAGACTGAGGTTGAGGAGGCAGTGCAGGAGTGCAGGAATGCTGAGGAAAAAGCCAAGAAGGCCATCACTGATGCTGCCATGATGGCTGAGGAGCTGAAGAAGGAGCAGGACACCAGTGCTCATATGGAGCGCATGAAGAAGAACATGGAGCAGACCATCAAGGACCTGCAGCACCGTCTGGATGAAGCTGAGCAGATTGCTATGAAGGGTGGCAAGAAGCAGATCCAGAAACTGGAAGCCAGGGTAAGTCACTAATGTTTTAAGAAACAAATATACAGTGTTTTCTTTAAAATGTTACATTTGTGTACTAAAATTGTTATACATCTGATAGGTGAGAGAGCTGGAAAGTGAGGTGGAGACAGAACAGAGAAAGGCCAGTGACTCTATCAAGGGGATTCGTAAATATGAGAGACGCATCAAGGAGCTCACCTACCAGGTAGGAAAAATACTGCCTAATAACAATTTTATTTTATATATTGAAGATACATAAAGTGCTGTCTTACAGTATTTTAATGTATACTGCATATACTAAAAACATTTTTTGATTTGAATAGAATGAGGAAGACCGAAAGAATCTGGCTCGCCTGCAGGATCTGGTGGACAAACTCCAGCTGAAGGTCAAATCCTACAAGAGAACTGCTGAGGAGGCGGTGTGTATTTTCCCTCACTGGTACCATCATATAATACAATTTCTGCAGTAATTGTATCTTTTGATTTTCACAAATGCTGTTGTGTGTAATTTTTAGGAAGAACAATCTAATTCCAATCTGGGCAAGTACCGTAAGCTTCAGCATGAGCTGGATGAGGCAGAGGAGAGGGCTGATATTGCTGAATCTCAGGTCAACAAGCTGAGAGCCAAGAGCCGTGATACAGGATCCAAGGTACTTAAAACAAGTGATTTTGGTCACAAAAATAAAAACCTCAGAAAAGCCACAAATAAATAAATAAATAAAGTCAACTTCATAGGTCAACTCTAGATCTGCACATTTTAGTGACTTGAATATGAATAGCAAGTAGTTTCAACAACTACACTTGATGAAATGCATTTAGCTATTTAACAAGCGTGGCTATTGGGGAAAAAATACCATCAATATCAATTAGCTGTGTAGAGTTTAAGCCATTTTGAACTGGATCAGCTTACATTTAACATTCTTTTTTCCTTTTTCTTTCAAACAGAAGGGGGCTAATGAGGAGTGAAAATATTAGATGGATCTCTCTAAACACTGATTGCTGTGACAATCTCTTCTGTAGTTCTGTAGAATAAACCAGACATGAAAATGAATACCGCATCCTCTTTTTTTTTAAACAATGTAGACATTGCAATATGATCCTAAACACAACAGTAAATCAGAATGTACTGTATGTACTACAGACTAGTCTGTCTAGTCTAAGATCTAATTCAAACTAAACTGCAAATGTTATTAACTTGCCATTTGAAGTAGGGTCAACCATACAAAGATACAGTGTGTTTACCAATTTTACCAAACTATTGCAAACCACTTAAAGTTGTAAGCCACAGACCATTACACTGTATGTTTTGACATAGCTCATCCTCAGGAAATAAAATGAAATAAGGCATTATTATTTAAATTGCACTCGGAGCTATTATAATGCCTCCATCAAAGCCATTTAATTAGAGTTATTCAGTTTTGACAGAGCAGTAAAATGCAGGGAAAATTTAAAGTATAACAATAGCCTATATAGACCACTACATCTCTATGGTAAATGTGAATTATGAATTAAATTACAGTCAATATAAATTATTGCTGTGAGCAGCCATCATCATTGGACTGGAATCTCTTTCTTGTCAATTATGTTGGCAATATTTTAATTCTAAATCTAAAGTGACCTCCACAATGCTGTGAGTTTGAGAGATTCAATAGTCAGGCACCACCACTATTAAATCTCCTATAAAGCATATTTTCTAGGTGTCCATTTAAAGCAGGATGGGGCAGGTTGTCACAACTTTTTATTCCTTTAATTTCTCAGTGTAGGTTTATTTTTGAACATCAATTCATGGTTACACAATTTGAAAATGTTTTGCTACACTTTACAACAGGGTTCAATTGGACAAAAAAAAAGTACTTGCAGAAATTAACATTAACCTATATTCCTATGCTGTAAAACCATTGTTTGTTGTTACTAAACCCTAAAACAGGCACGAGATACATACTCTTTAGTGTGTTGTTTGGGGCATAAGAAAGATTTTTTTCATCAAATCCTTTTATCATTTATCATAGCCTGGTCTGTCTTGAGTATGCTGGTTACATTATATTTGTTTTAAGTTTTCTGTGATCAATTAGTCAGCCTGACCTAAATCCAACATGTGCGCCATTAGTGCAGGACATTCAGATTTTGTGATAAGTAAATATATATTAATTTTACTTTTTTTCAAAAAAAAAAAAAAAGCAAAACAGCTAATATTAATTGTGAACATTGTCTCAAGATGTTGAAAAAGAAAATTAAGTTTTGAAGCTTGAATGAAATGTTTTTTCTGAGTAACTACATTTTACAGATCTGATGTTTCTGATGTTCAAGCAAACAGTTGTTACAGTTGCACTTACAATTTAGAGAATGTTAAGACTGTTTTGAAAAATGTGCCAAAGCGATTCAGAAAAACTGTATTGATTCTCACATATTAAGATCATGTGATTGTTTTTTTTGTTTGTTATAGTTTAATTCATTATTTATTAAATATGATATTTAAAACATTTTCCCTGTCAATTACAACACTTTTTCAAAAAGAAAAAGCACTGCTTTGCATTACCTTCATCTGTGCTTCAGTGATGTGTTCTCCTTCTCCTGCAGGGAGCAGAGTGTTTGTGTGTGGCTGAGTGGGGATAGAAAAACCAGTGACAAGAGAGTGAGGGAAAATGAAACATTTGCACAGCAGAGGTCAAAAGTCATGCCAATTTGCCTAATGGAAGCATAATGTGTTCTTGTGGAGAACAATCAAATTCAGATAGATACATAGATACATACATTGATAAACAAACATAAGGATACATTGTGTAAATATCAATACCTGTATTCTCTGTCTTCATCATACAGCTGGCTCGACCAAGGGATAATGAAGAAATGACAAGCAACGCAATCAAAGGAGCAAAAGCATCATGGGACCTCCAGTGAACATTTCTCCAAGTAAATCAAACAAACAGACCCCTTCAGTCTCCATTAATAGCCTGTTCAATGGTCACGAAGCACAATGGGTCAAGTCATTGACCTTCTGGTGAGCTAAGACGACAAAGGGGCTGAGAATGAATCGCCTCCATCTCAGGGAAGAGTGTGGATCGGAATCTTCCACCGTATCATAGCAAGAGATGGACCTGGCAGCTATAGGAAAAGAGACAGGATGTTAAGGTTCTCCAGATCTCCTGTTAATTCAGAGTGAAAGCCTTAATGAGACATTTGTGCTAACCACTAAAATCATGTAAGCAACATGCCACAAATAATTAACTCAAATAACTCAAAACCTTGAAAAAACATTTGCTTGACCCAACACTCTGGGATGCTAATCAGAAATGATCACTGACCTCCACAAGGTCATTGTGATGGATGGGTCCAACTGTCTTTATGATGTTGAGATCTTCAAGACCTGTTAATATGAAAAACAAACAGGCAGAATGAACTTATACATCCCTAAATATAAGTATAAAAATATTAATTAATTATTGGGATATCTGATTTTTATACGCAAAGTTGCTTGCCACAGTTTATGCAAGTTAAGAACATTTACTTTTAGCTGCATGACATAAAACCAAAATCAAGATATGGCTTAGCCATATTGATATATAATTACAAATATTCGCCAACAGGCCTACAAACAAGCAATTTCACAAGAGAAATCGCAATTGGATTTTTTCCCAATTTTTAAAATTGTGCAGCCCTATTTTCTTTGTCATCTTGAACTGTTCATTACAGAACTACTCAGTGGGAAGGACAGATGTGACAAGTGCCTGTTGTTGCTCAAGATGATGCAGTGGCTCCAACAGATGTGTTAAAGGAAGAGTCGGGAAGGAGGGAGTTAATTAACACTTGATGAAGTAAGTGTGGCAACTTTAACACTTGTGCTATATTAAGTACAAGTGCTATATACAGTACTATATGTGAGAGAAGCATCTGACAGACATAAAAAGCATAAAAAAGGTTATAAATACTTTACATTGACCATTTTTCGTAGACATACAGGCAATATGATAAATTGGAGCCAATTTGTGCATTAACATTGTTCAGAGAGCTAGCCATAGCTTTTGAAAGTTCAAGGTGGATAAACAATATCTTAAGCATGGCATGGAGGAGGCATTAGGTCGTGTAGGTCATGTAACTTAAGTAGTAAGAGTTCATATAAGTGATGGATGTCTACAGACGAGACATGTCCTACATACTGTTTCAAACCACCCTATCTGATCTTTTCCATAACAGAGACAGTCAAAGAAATTTAACAGATTATCTTTGTCCTCAGGGCTAAAGTAAAGGAAACAATGTCATTGTCACGAGCCGGGTCTTTTGTTTTGTCTTGTTAAAGGACTTTTGTTTGATTTCCATTCCTCTATTTTTGTCACCTTCATTAGTTCCAGCTGTTGTTCATTATCTACTCATCAAAATGACTCATCAAAAACATAAATCCAGCCGCACAGATCATGGTCTCCGTCAGGGAGACCGCCCGATTGAGGACTATGTTCAAGACTTTGTTGAATTGGCAAATTTAACTTCCCTAGACTTTGTGCGCCTCATATTTTTTTTCGAAGAGGTCTTGCAGAGTCACTCAGTTCATGTATGCCACTGCACAGTACTAACTGGACCCTAGAATATTATAGACATTGCTTTGCAACTGAGTGTATGTTTTCACAGTGGGTGTCATGAGGGTGGACCTCCACCACGCCAATGTCCAGCCATCATGGCCACCATTCCAGAATCTCGTCCCGTCACGGCCGCCACTCCAGAATCTCGTCCCGTCACGGCCGCCACTCCAGAGTCTCGTCCCATCATGGCCGCCACTCCAGAGTCTCGTCCCGTCATGGCCACCATCCCAGAGTCTCATCTCGTCATGGCCGCCATTCCAGAGTCTCGTCCCGTCTTATCTGACCATTCCAGTGTCTCGTCCCGTCATGGCCGCCATTCCAGAGTCTCGTCCCATCATGGCCACCGCTCCTGAGCCCTCAGACAAGTTGGCCGCCAAGCCTGAGCCCTCAGAGATTGCGGCGCTGGCCATTATGCGCACACATCGGCTCCAGTCCATGAATCCGCTCCAGAGCCTGCTCCAATTCATGAATCCGCTCCAGAGCCCACTCCAGCCTTTTGAGTTTTTTGTCTGCTCTGACCCAACCATGGAGATCATCCCAGAGTTTATTGCATGCTCTAAACTTCCTGTCTGCCCTGATGCAACCACAGAGACCTTCAAACCAGTCTATACTGCTGTGGTGGCCGTCTGCTCCGCCGTGGGGGTCTTCAAGTCTGTCTGCTTGTCAGCCTGCTCTGCCCGGGCCCTCTGCACAGCCTGCTCTGCCCTGGCCTTCTGCTCAGCCTGTTCCCCCCTGGCCAACTGCTCTGACTCAGTCTCTAGGCCCTCTTCTGCTTCACAGGCCTGGCCCTCTTTCCATCCCCCTTTTCCACCTCCATCCTGTATTTATTGTCTGGAAGCCACTCCTTTTTTGTGTGTGTGTGTGTGGGTGGGGGGATGCTTGGGGGAGTGTTGTTATGATACAGGTCTTTTGTTTTGTCTTGTTAAAGGACGTTTATGTTGAAATGCATTCTGAGTTTCCATTGTGTCTGTGGTCCTTTCCTGTTTGGTTTCTATTCCTCTGTGTTGTCATATTAGTCACTATGGTCACCTTCATTGGTGCCAGCTGTTGTTCATTATCTACTCATTGCTTTGTATGTTTAAGCTCTTACTTTTCAATTTTTATGAGTTGCTATTGGTGTTCGTGTGTTTGATCAGGGGGTGCTTGGACATTCTTGTTTTCTCCATGTGTTTCTGGATTATTTTCCTATGTCACTCTTGTCTGGAATGTTTGCCTACTCAAGGTTTGGAATGAATTATCGGTGACTTTGCCTTTTGTTAATAAACTGTGTGCGCATTTGGATTCACCCTCATCTCTATGTACCTGTTATGCACCTCTATGCACCTGTTACAGCCATGTAAACATACCCTTCATGTAAACAACTTGAAGGGTATGGCCTCTCAGACTTCAAGCATGTTCTGTGATTCAGTGCTTTGATATATATATAGACATATTGGGCATATCCATCATGTTTTTAGCCTGGGCACATGATGCACAATGCATTTATAAAACACATACTGGTCAGTGCATTTTTATAGAAAATATCAAATAAAAAAATCCAAAAATCCAATAAGAAATAAGGTGTAACAGAAACTCAGACAAGCTTGGGTCAAGATCCATGTGCAGCTTTATTAGTGAAGAAAATAGAATGAAACAAACAGGCAAAGGTCGGCAACCGGCAAAAACATCAACAAGGGCAGGACAGTAATCGTAGTTGGACACAGGCAAAGTGTCAGGGCAGGCAGCAAGGAACAGTGAGTGTGAGCAACAAGGCAGGCAGCAGAGAGTTGTAAATGAATGAACAGCACACAGGTCACAACAAGAGATAATAAATGGAAAAATAAATGCTCAGAAATGTCCACCAAGGCAAAACAAGACTTTGCAGAGTGTGGGGAACACTGTGCTTAAATAGGCCAGGGAATTGGAAACAGATTTGTAGCAATCAGTCCACATATGGAGTTATGGGAAATGTAGTCCAGGGAATGTCTCATTAAAACTCAGCTGAGGCAGCCCTCTGCTGGATAGAGGGAGGAGTGTCAGGAGCAACAAAATAGACATGAAAAGTGGGAGAAATACAATAGTTAGCAGGAAACTGAAGACAAAAAAATACAGGTGTGATCTGTCTCAAAAATTTTAAGAGACTTACATACCTGGGACTGAGTTTCTTGCAGGGTAGATGGAGGCAAAGATCCTAGGTTCATACCAATTTTGCGGAGGGAAAATTTGAGCATATTCTGCAAAATCCAGTCAGTTTGATTCTGATGGTAGTACATCCATAGAAAAGGTGTTTGGCTTGGCCGTTGCATGCTCTTGCTCTCTCTCTCTCTCTGGTTGATGTGTGTGCATGCTCATCCGGGAGAAGTACCCATACAAGGAATTCCACCCTTTATTATATAATACAGGCCATGCTTGAAAAAAAAAAACTTTCCGAAACTTGCACGAAATCTGAAGGAGTGTATTTGGCACAGAAATAGAAATAATATTATCAAAAATGATAATAATCATACGTCCAACTCTTTTAAAAAAAAATTGTGGCCGTGTTTAGCAAGATAATCCATCTCCTTAACAGTGTAAATAAAACAGAATGCATGAAATAGCATTAGACCCCCTTTAAGAGGTTTTTACCCAACAGATGCAAGATGCAGATTACAAACTTTATTAGACATAAGGTTGCCCCCATTTCTTCCATTCTTGTTTCTGAGTTCTGATAAACAAGGGTAAATAGAAAGCTGAGAATGAGGCTCTGTAATGGATAAGGGACCTAGAATAGATTGCCCAAGTGCTAAGACTAAGTAAGGTGCTTGTTGAGTGCAGAATAACTGAGGGACAAGAGGTCAGGCCAGAAAGGCAGCCAGAAGGCAGGCCAGGAAACTCACAAAAGGTCCTGAGTGATGGCTCAACGCGGATCCCCAACAAATCAACACTGTAGAGTTGATAATAAATTAACACTGTTTAAAAACAGATAGGGGGTTAAGACGGTTTGTTTGACCTGCTTGCCATGTTCTTTCTGTTAAGAAGAAATATTTATAAACACCTTCACGCTAGCTGATGCACAAAAAAAAAAAAAAAATAATGCTGTAATGTATTCAGACTATTTTAACTTCTGTAAACATAGAAATTACATTTTGTATCTTACAGAATCCTTTTCATGCATTTGTTTTGGGAATCTTTGTAAAGCTGAAAAATCTTTTTGAAGAAAGAATGTGGTGAACATGGATGAACATGAATGAAGCTGTTGTTCATTTGAATGACTGCAAATAAACTTGGTAAAACCTGTAAAACACAAATGATAGATAAAGTATTGGGAAATCAAGAAAGGTCATAGCACTAAACAAGAACAAGCAAGAGTTGCAGCTGTCTCTGCATAAGGTGAGAACAAAAGGTCGCAAGTGCAGATATTCATTGTTGCCGTTACAGCTGTCTACTGACAATTTTACTGTTTGTGACAGTCGTCTTGCTCATGAGGCATTATTACCGTGATTTCATCCTTTATCACAAAGACAAACCTGTGAAATTAACAGTGTATGCCAGTCTTTCATTGGGGTAAAAATAAATAAAATAAATAAATAAATTAAAATAAATAAATAAAGTTCTAGAAAAGCACATTATTGCTGGAATATAACTGTCAAATAAGCAATTTTATTTAATAAGGATTGTGCGAATGATGAACTACGGTTCAGATATATTATATATACAAGAGTCTCCACCTCTATAATGTTTTACGTAAAAAAAAAAAAAAAAAAAAGACATGTTGTGAATTTGGCCTATGAAATTATCTAGTTGTGAATTTGGCCTATGAAACTAATAGAAAATATCAAAGTGAAGGTGTACATTTCGATATAAAAATTTTAGTAAAGATCTGATGTCTTTAAAAAAAGATTACATATGGGACAAAAATAGCACCATTGTGAACCTTTCTGATCTTTCGTGCTACCACCACACATCACATGCTAAACTACTGTGACTCACACAAAGATTTTTTCAGGCACCCAAAATGAGCTACACACACACAAGTGACCCGAACCATATACAGATGGTCAACGTCACAGTCATTGTGCCTTTATATAAAGAGATACCTTACAGCACAATACTGCAAGCTCACATCATTGTGCCATCTAAAGGTAAGAGGACACATAATTTAGATTAAATTGTTAATGAGGACTGAACAATAGAATAAGATGACTTCTCATTAATGATGTTGCTTTTTTATTGAAAGGACTTGGACTTGAATTTGGATTGAAAGGTTTGGATTTCATCTGGTAAGACATGCTTTATAAAGGTCAACACATTGTGTATATGTGTGAGAGACTTTATGTTTATCCAATATTTTCTTTTTGAATGCAATAATTTCTGTTGAAAGACCAATAAATAATTAGAAATATTTTATATATTTATAGAAAATTAGATTTAATTTATTATTTTACAATATATTTTATTTGTAAATTTTAATTGAAGAAAATTTTATCATCTTTGCCTCAGTCTGACTGAAAAATGGGGGATGCTGTGATGGCAGAGTTCGGGACAGCTGCTCCTTTCTTACGAAAGTCAGACAAGGAGCGCCTGGAGGCCCAAACTCGACCCTTTGACATGAAGAAAGAGTGCTTTGTGCCCGACCCTGAGGTTGAATTTGTCAAAGCCTCCATTATCAGTAGAGACGGTGACAAAGTCACTGTTAACACTGAATTCGGGAAGGTAAGATCTGATCTCTGCACTGTGTTAGATTGTAGACAGAAATACAGTATGACTGTCAAAACATTTTTGTGTTATCCACAGACAGTAACTGTGAAGGAGGTTGATGTTCATCCCCAGAACCCACCAAAGTTTGATAAAATTGAGGACATGGCGATGTTCACCTTCCTGCATGAGCCTGCTGTGCTGTTTAACCTCAAAGAGCGTTATGCAGCCTGGATGATCTACGTGAGTCGAGTCTTAAAACACTCACACATTCTCTTTATCTTGCATGATCAGATCTAAACCTTCTGTGAATCTCTTACAGACCTACTCTGGGCTCTTCTGTGTCACTGTGAATCCCTACAAGTGGCTGCCAGTGTACAACCAGGAAGTCGTCAATGCCTATAGAGGAAAGAAGAGGAGTGAAGCTCCTCCTCACATCTTCTCCATCTCTGACAATGCCTACCAGTACATGCTGTCAGGTGATGATCTGACTTGTAATTTTTGGAGATTTCTAATACAATTTTAAATGCTAAGTTTCTTATGTTTTATTTCTCATAGACAGAGAAAACCAGTCTGTCTTGATCACGTAAGTAATACATATTTACATGACGTAGCATAATATTCCTCCTTCCACTAATATATTCCTTCTATGATGCATTTTATCAGCCTTTTAATTAACCATTTTTATTCTAAGTGGAGAATCCGGTGCTGGAAAGACTGTGAACACTAAAAGAGTGATCCAGTACTTTGCGAGTATTGCAGCAGTAACGACCGGCAAGAAGGACCCATCACAGGAGAAAAAGGTGCTTAGTTCCAAAAAAATATCTTATTATGGATGAATTAATATACCTTCTATATAGCATAGCATTAAAATTGACAAAATTAATGATGTCTTCATATATTAAATATTGGAGTCACAAATTGTTATAATTTGATACTGCCTTACTTGTACCATATTGAAATGCTTTTACACAAACTAACAACATTTTTATTTTCCCATTTATTATTCTCTATGGACTACATAAAGTCAGAAAATGTGCATGTCTGTTAACTGAAAACACTTATTATTAAAATATGATTCTCAGGGAACTCTGGAGGATCAAATCATCCAGTGTAATCCTGCTCTGGAGGCTTTCGGTAATGCCAAGACCATCAGAAATGACAACTCCTCCAGATTTGTAAGTGGGGTTTACATTGGTGTTGTTATTCTATACTGGTTTCCATGAAATTGTATATGAGCGTATTATGTATTGTATTATGTATTGCTTAATTTACAGGGTAAATTTATCCGTATCCATTTTGGTGTCAGTGGAAAGTTATCTTCTGCTGACATTGAGACTTGTAAGTACTTTAACGCCCAACATCATTCCAATAAATCACACATTGATGAAATGTGTAACTGTTTTAATATCCATCCCTTTTTTAATTCATGTAGATCTGCTGGAGAAGTCTCGTGTCACTTTTCAGCTCAAGGCTGAGAGAGACTATCACATCTTCTATCAGATTCTGTCCCAGAGAAGACCAGAACTGCTGGGTAAAATTACCCATTATATCTATTAACACTGCCATCTCTAATTAGAAAAGTCTTTTCTGATCTATGTTCTCATTTCTCCTTAGAGATGCTGCTCATCACCAACAACCCCTATGACTACGCCTTCATCTCCCAAGGAGAGACACAAGTGGCTTCTATTGATGATGGTGACGAGCTGATGGCCACTGATGTGAGTGTTTGTTAAACATAGGCAGTTCACAAATAAAAGATACCATATTATAAAATATTGTAAGATATAGTCCAAATAGCGTTTGCAATTTATTCACTATTAGTTATCACTATTGATTCTCTTGGCCAGTCTATTCTTTAAAAAGAAAGATGTTTAATGTACTTGTCAAAAAGCAGAATATGAAACATTTGCCATAAAATTTAACATACTGTACATTTTCTGTAGGAAGCGTTTGATGTGTTGGGCTTCACCACTGAAGAGAAGAACAGCATCTACAAGCTGACTGGTTCTGTCATGCACTTCGGCAACATGAAGTTCAAACAGAAGCAAAGAGAAGAACAGGCCGAAGCTGATGGGACTGAGGGTCAGTATAACTTGGAATCTCAGCTTCATAAAGGAAAAAAGTCTAAGACATGTAGTATATAGTGTCATAGCTCTGTATTCTTCTTTAACATGTAGATGCTGACAAAATCTCATATCTGATGGGTCTAAATTCAGCTGACTTGATCAAGGGTTTGTGCCACCCAAGAGTCAAAGTAGGAAATGAGTGGGTCACCAAGGGACAGAATGTCCAGCAGGTAATGAATGAAAATAATAATCTAATAGGCATTAGAGTTTTCAGCATCATAAGTTCACTTTCCAAGACATACAAACAAAATCTTTCATATCCCTGAAATTGCTTTCTAGTTTGCAATGTGTCAAGTTCTGCAAAATTCAATATTTTTTCTATTAGGTGTACTACTCTATTGGTGCTCTGGCAAAGTCAGTGTACGAGAAGATGTTCCTCTGGATGGTTGTGAGAATCAACCAATCCCTGGCCACCAAACAGCCTCGCCAGTACTTCATTGGTGTGCTGGACATTGCTGGATTTGAGATCTTTGATGTAAGTTGAAATCAACTGATTATTGTTATTCAAGATCAAATCCAACAATCATAGCAACCCATTGTGATTATACAATATATTCCACCTGCAGTTCAATACCTTTGAGCAGCTGTGCATCAACTTCACTAATGAGAAGTTGCAGCAGTTCTTCAACCACCACATGTTTGTGCTGGAGCAAGAGGAATACAAGAAGGAGGGCATTGAGTGGGTGTTTATTGACTTTGGCATGGACTTGCAGGCTTGTATTGAGCTTATTGAGAAGGTGAGTGAATATCAAGTCATATATCAAAAAATCATATTTTTCAGTATTAACTCAATGTCAGTATTACTGACATTTTGTCTGTCACAATCTACAATTCATTGTAGCCCATGGGTATCATGTCCATCCTTGAAGAGGAGTGCATGTTCCCCAAAGCCAGTGATTCAACGTTTAAAGCTAAGCTTTATGACAACCATTTGGGGAAAAATCCAAACTTCCAGAAGCCCAGGATTGTCAAGGGTAAACCAGAGGCCCATTTTGCTCTTGTTCACTATGCTGGCACAGTCGACTACAATATTTCAAACTGGCTGGTGAAGAACAAGGACCCTCTTAATGAGACGGTTGTAGGGTATTTCCAGAAGTCAACTCTTAAACTGTTGTCTATTCTGTTTGCTAATTATGCCAGTGCTGACTCAGGTAAGAACACACTGAAGTGTAACATGCAATATAATAAGCACTACTTTTACTGTTTAATAATAACAAAAATCTTTTATTTCACAACTGCAGATTCTGGAGGTAAGGCTGGCAAAGGTGCCAAAAAGAAGGGTTCTTCCTTCCAGACGGTGTCAGCCCTTCATAGGGTATAAAATAATATAACACGATTTTGTCTTGCATGGTTTTATTGCATATAAATCTAAATCCTCTATGGTCTACCAACAGGAGAACTTGAACAAGCTGATGACCAACTTGAGGTCAACTCACCCTCACTTTGTGCGCTGCATCATCCCCAATGAGACTAAGACTCCTGGGGCGATGGAGAATCCTCTGGTCATGCACCAGCTGCGCTGTAACGGTGTGCTGGAGGGCATTAGGATCTGCAGAAAGGGATTCCCCAACAGGATCCTGTATGGAGATTTTAAACAACGGTTAGTACGAAACCAAATGGCTTTCATGTCTTACAAAATTTTTTGTATGACTCCAAGTTATAGCAAGTTGCAAACTTAAGCATTTGCTAGAATATAAATAAATAAATATAAAAAACTAATTGTTAATGGGTTTTTTTTTATATAGATACCGCATCCTAAATCCTGCTGCTATCCCTGAAGGACAGTTCATTGATAACAAGAAGGGTGCAGAAAAACTTCTGGGCTCTCTGGACATCGATCACAGCCAGTACAAGTTAGGACATACTAAGGTATTTTTATATTAACATTAACTTTTTCCAAAGCCATTTTTCTTTTGTCATCTCTTTTGACAAAATTCTTTACTATTTTCAGGTCTTTTTTAAGGCTGGTCTTCTGGGTACTCTTGAAGAGATGCGAGATGACCGTCTTGCACTTATTATAACTGGAATTCAGTCCAGGTCTCGTGGTTTTCTATCAAGAGTTGAGTTCCAGAAAATTGTTGAAAGAAGGTTAGATTTTTGCTCTTCAATATATTCTCTAAATTACATTTAAAAGGCAAGAATTAATATTCTTCTTTAATATCTACAGGGATGCTTTGTTGGTGATCCAGTGGAATGTACGTGCTTTCATGGGGGTCAAGAATTGGCCCTGGATGAAGCTCTACTTCAAGATCAAGCCTCTGCTCAAAAGTGCAGAATCTGAGAAAGAAATGGCCAACATGAAGGAGGAATTCACCAAGTTGAAGGAGGCTTATGCCAAATCTGAAGCCCGCAGAAAGGAGCTTGAGGAAAAGATGGTTTCTGTTCTACAAGAGAAGAATGACTTGCAGCTTGCAATGCAGTCTGTAAGTTCACATTCAACTCTGCACTTTTAACATTTTAACAAGTCAGAAAACAAAATAAGTTTTCAATTATTATTATTTTCATTTTGATAGGAGCAAGATAATCTTTGTGATGCTGAGGAGAGATGTGAGGGCCTGATCAAGAGCAAGATCCAGTTTGAGGCCAAAGTCAAAGAGCTGACTGAGAGACTGGAGGATGAAGATGAAATGAATGCTGAGCTGACTGCAAAGAAACGAAAGCTGGAGGATGAATGTTCTGAGCTCAAGAAGGACATTGATGATCTTGAGCTCACTCTGGCCAAAGTGGAGAAAGAGAAACATGCCACTGAGAACAAGGTCGGTTTTCAACACTGAACCTGTTAGTGATGCAAGAATGGTGTGTTAAGTGTCCATTCATATAATGACACATTTCTACAGGTTAAAAACCTGACAGAAGAGATGGCAGCTTTGGATGAGATCATCGCTAAGCTGACCAAGGAGAAGAAAGCTCTTCAGGAGGCCCATCAGCAAACACTGGATGACCTCCAGAGTGAGGAAGACAAAGTCAACACACTCACCAAAGCCAAAGCCAAGCTGGAGCAACAAGTGGATGATGTAAGGGCAAGAAAACATAAGACTATAATTAAAATGAGATGCTTTTATAAGTAATTGCTTGATTAATTTTTATATTTTTTGGATGAAATTTAGCTTGAAGGTTCTCTGGAACAAGAAAAGAAAATTCGCATGGACCTTGAGAGAGCTAAAAGAAAGCTTGAGGGTGACTTGAAGTTGACTCAAGAGAATGTGATGGATTTGGAAAATGACAAGCAGCAGACAGAGGAGCGGCTAAAGAAGTAATATATTTTATAAAATCCAATTGTATTATTAAAAGATATTTTGACTTTTTTTAATAATGTGAACTAATAATGAAAAATGCTGCCAAGTATTTATTAATCTTATTTAATGTAAATTTAAACATTTACTAACACAATTTTAAAAATCAAAATGTAATATTTTTAATACTGTTAATATTAATAAATGGGTCTAAGCTATGAGAAGCTAAGAATGAAAAGTTTTATTTTTATTAATTAATATCAACAAGTTTAATAAATACTGTAACAAATGTGTTGTTCATTATGAGTTAATGTTGTTTAATACATTATCTAATGGCAGGAAAGACTTTGAAATAAGCCAGCTCAATAGCAAGATTGAAGATGGACAAGCTTTGGAGTCCCAACTCCAGAAAAAACTGAAAGAGTTGCAGGTAATAAGATGTTATTATCATCTTAATAATATAAGACAGTTGGATAGTTAGCAATTTTAACCCTAATTTTGAATTTATGCACATTACTAGGCTAGAATTGAAGAGCTTGAGGAAGAGCTGGAGGCTGAGAGAGCTGCTCGTGCTAAAGTTGAGAAACAGAGAGCTGATCTGTCCAGAGAACTGGAGGAGATCAGTGAGAGGTTGGAGGAGGCTGGTGGAGCCACTGCTTCCCAGATTGAGATGAACAAGAAACGTGAAGCTGAGTTCCAGAAAGTGCGCAGAGACCTTGAAGAGGCCACTCTGCAACATGAGGCCACTGCAGCTACACTGAGGAAGAAACATGCAGATAGTGTGGCTGATCTGGGAGAGCAGATTGACAACCTCCAGAGAGTGAAGCAGAAGCTGGAGAAAGAGAAGAGTGAACTCAGACTGGAACTGGATGATGTGGTCTCCAACATGGAGCAGCTTGTAAAGGCAAAGGTGAGTGAGAGAAATTATGCAGAAAGTCTATAAGGTGTGTTGTCAGTCATAGAAAGCAATCTACTATGAAATCATTTATCCTTTAGACAAACCTGGAGAAAATGTGCAGAACTCTGGAAGACCAGATGAGTGAGTACAGAACCAAGGCTGAGGAAGGTCAGCGCACAATCAATGATTTCACTATGCAAAAAGCCAAGCTGCAAACTGAAAATGGTAAGAACACAAAATATTGTGTAATGTTACCAATTGTACCTTAATGATACTTAGGAAATAAGTCTTTTTTTTTTTTTTAAATATTGAAATATAGGTGAACTTGCCAGACAGTTAGAAGAGAAAGACTCCCTGGTATCTCAGTTAACCAGAGGCAAGCAGTCCAACACTCAGCAAATTGAAGACCTCAAGAGACAGCTAGAAGAAGAAATCAAGGTTTTCAAAATCTCCTTCGAAGTCTAAAATTTTTGCTAAAGACATAAAAATTGACTTTTGCAAATAAACTGGCCCCAAATATTTTTATGTCTTCAGGCTAAGAATGCCCTGGCCCATGCAGTTCAGTCTGCTCGACATGATGCTGATCTGCTGAGGGAGCAATATGAGGAGGAGCAAGAAGCCAAGGCAGAGCTGCAGCGTAGTATGTCCAAGGCAAACTCTGAAGTGGCTCAGTGGAGAACCAAGTATGAAACTGATGCCATCCAGAGGACTGAGGAGCTGGAGGAAGCAAAGTAAGAAATAAATAATATTTAAAAGTTAAATGAGTTTAGTCTTTAGTGATGAGACATTTTCTGAATTTTCTGTAATAGTTTGTGGCCCTTTAGACACATTCAAATACAGATTAATGAATGATATTTCAGATGTTTATGATATTTTGTATTTTGATTATTACAGGAAGAAACTGACTCAGCGTCTGCAAGATGCAGAAGAAGCTGTGGAAGCTGTTAATGCTAAATGCTCCTCTCTTGAGAAGACCAAGCACAGGCTGCAGAATGAGATTGAAGATCTCATGGTGGATGTGGAGAGATCCAATGCTGCTGCTGCTGCTCTGGACAAGAAGCAAAGAAACTTTGATAAAGTAAGGAGAGAAAGTACATTTTCTCATTAGCTGTAAAAATTAGTCATATATTTACAAAACAAAATACTATGTAAAATATCAAATAGAATTGAAAATGTTCAATGTTAAATTGATAGTAAAATTTAGTTTCTTATTATTGACAGGGTCCAGTACTTTAGAGTCTATTCTTTATTACAAAGCCACTTGACCAAAATGGCACTGCTCTCATTGTTTAATTTAACCAGGTCCTGGCTGAGTGGAAACAGAAGTATGAGGAGTCCCAAACTGAACTGGAAAGTTCTCAAAAAGAAGCTAGATCTCTGAGCACTGAACTCTTTAAATTGAAAAACTCGTATGAGGAGTCATTGGACCACTTGGAGAGCATGAAGAGGGAGAACAAGAATCTCCAAGGTAAGAGTGGTTTTACAACTCCAAACCATTACTTTAATTGCTTGTATTTGTGAACTTACATGTTTTTTTTTCTATTGCACAGAGGAAATTTCTGACCTCACTGAACAACTTGGTGAGAGTGGGAAGAGTATTCATGAGTTGGAGAAACTACGAAAACAGCTGGAGCAGGAGAAACAAGAGATCCAAACTGCTCTGGAGGAGGCTGAGGTAAAAGAAGAACAGCAATTTCCCCCCAAAATTCATATTCCTTTGACAACTCTTTGATTTATATCAAGCTATTGTTTTAAGGGACATCACCTCCCACCCCAAAACAAAGGGCTAAACAAAACCTTAAAGCTCAATAATAACAAACACCAATTTTACTCTTCATAGGGTTCCCTCGAACACGAGGAAGGAAAGATACTTAGAGCTCAGCTGGAGTTCAATCAGATCAAAGCTGAAATTGAACGTAAGCTGACAGAGAAAGATGAAGAGATGGAGCAGGCCAAGAGGAACCAGCAGAGAGTGGTGGATACCCTACAGACCTCATTGGAATCAGAGACTCGCAGCAGGAATGAAGCTCTCAGACTGAAGAAGAAGATGGAGGGAGACCTCAATGAGATGGAGATTCAGCTCAGCCAGGCTAACAGACAGGCAGCAGAAGCCCAGAAGCAACTCAAGGGTCTTCATGGACATCTCAAAGTATGATGAATTGAGATTTTAAGATGCTTAGGTGAAATCCAAAATAGTTATTTTTTAATTGTAAAACTTGTATTTAACAGGATGCCCAACTGCAGCTTGATGACGCACTTCGTAGTAATGATGATCTCAAAGAGAACATCGCCATTGTGGAGAGACGCAACAATCTGCTGCAGGCTGAACTGGATGAGCTGAGATCCATGGTGGAACAGACTGAGAGAGGAAGGAAACTGGCTGAGCAGGAACTGCTGGATGTCAGTGAGAGAGTTCAGCTCCTGCATTCTCAGGTATGACACATCTTTATTAGACAAACACAAGTAAAACTTCAGTTAATACAATATCAACTAGAGACTGCAAGCATGTCAATATTTTCCATGTTCAGAACACCAGCCTGCTGAATCAGAAGAAGAAGCTGGAGGGAGATAATACTCACCTTCAGACTGAGGTTGAGGAGGCAGTGCAGGAGTGCAGGAATGCTGAGGAAAAAGCCAAGAAGGCCATCACTGATGCTGCCATGATGGCTGAGGAGCTGAAGAAGGAGCAGGACACCAGTGCTCATCTGGAGCGCATGAAGAAGAACATGGAGCAGACCATCAAGGACCTGCAGCACCGTCTGGATGAAGCTGAGCAGATCGCCATGAAGGGTGGCAAGAAGCAGGTCCAGAAACTGGAAGCTAGGGTAAGGTGCTAGTGTTTTTAGCAATAGGGTTCCCTTTCGAATGGGAACTTGCATTGCATCGAAAGACACTTTGGGGAATGCCTTGGCATTACGATGTCTAAGTACGTGTAAAAACGCAACAATAACATTGCCCTGCGTCAGCTACTGTGAATACAAAAGGAGCACCTGAAGTACACGTCATCAGCTTTTTTGTCTTCAGGTGACCCTTTGTTTGAAGTGTGTGTAGGTGATTGTCACTATGGATTCCTCATGCCTGGGGTCCCCGGGGGTCTCAGGACCAGCTGCAGCTGAGGCACAGTGGAGACTGAGATCTTGGGGCTCTCAGGTCGAGCTGGCGGAGGACTTTGAGCGAGGTATGTCTCTTTCTCATTCCTCTGCCACCGGTGTGAGCACTGAGCTGGATGAGGATGTTCTTTCTCTAGAAACATCTGATCTGGTGGATAGCGCTCTTCTGGCTTTGAGCCAGTTAGAGCAGGACCGGAGGGCATTTTTATGGAGCCCTCTCAGTCTGCCTTCCCCACATACAATGAACTGCTGGAGGCTATGGCTCGTGTGACACAGAGATTAGATCTTCTGTGGAAATGCGAAAAGCCACAGGTCGTTCGTGGTAGATAAGACGAACGTTTCTTGGCCAGCCATAACCACCCAGTTAGAACACCCACCTAGAGTCGAGGCGGTGAGTCCCTGGGCTGTCTGGGACTGTGAACCACAGACAAGTAAACTGACTTTGAAATTGAGTATATTTGGCCTCCTCTCACTTTAGAGAGTCTTTCTTCTGAGACCTCCGCTCATTTAAGCCCCAATTTAAGCTACATTCAAGGATTCAAAATGCTGATGACGTGTACTCCAGGTGCTCCTATTGTACTCTTGGTCGCACTCGATTGACGGTACGGGCTGTCCCACGCCAATGTCACTGTCATGTTGTCTTGTCTTGTCATGCAATGTCTTGTTCCCTTTTCAGGGAACCATGGTTAGATGTGTAACCTGAGACATTCTCTGTAAAATTCTTTTTCTAAAATTTTACATTTTTATCCTAAAATTGTTACACATCTCTTAGGTGAGAGAGTTGGAAAGTGAGGTGGAGCTAGAACAGAGAAAATCCAGTGACTCTATCAAGGGGATTCGAAAATATGAGAGACGCATCAAGGACCTCACCTACCAGGTAGGAAAATATTGCCTAATAACACTTTATTTTGAAAATACATAAAGTGCTGTCTAACTGTATTTAAATGTATACTGCATATACAAAAAACATTTTTTTTTTTTTTTTGCTTTGCATAGACTGAGGAAGACCGAAAGAATCTGGCTCGGCTGCAGGATCTGGTGGACAAACTCCAGCTGAAGGTCAAATCCTTCAAGAGAGCTGCTGAGGAGGCGGTGAGTACTTTCCCCTCACTGGTGCCATCATATGATACAACTTCTGCAGTAATTGTATCTTTTGATTTTCACAAATGCAAATGTGTGTAATTTTTAGGAAGAACAATCCAATTCCAATCTGGGCAAGTTCCGTAAGATACAGCATGAACTGGATGAGGCAGAGGAGAGGGCTGATATTGCTGAATCTCAGGTCAACAAGCTGAGAGCCAAGAGCCGTGATACAGGATCCAAGGTACTTGAAAGTGATATGGGTATTTTTTTGGACAAAAATAAAAATCTCAGAAAATCCATAATTATACAGTCACAGTTAAGTCAACTTCATAGGTAAACTCTAGATTTGCACTTTTAGTTACTTTAGGATATAAATAACAAGTAGTTTCAACAGCTACACTAAATGAAATGAATTTTGCTATTTAACAAGACATGGCTATTGAAAAAAACATATCAATGTCAATTATATGTGTAGAGTTTAAGCCATTTTGAACTGGATCATTTAACATTCTTTTTTTTTCTCTCTTTTCTTTCTAACAGAAGGTGTCCAGTGAGGAGTGAAAATATTAGATGGATTTCTCTAAACATAGATTGCTGTGACAATCTCCTTTGTAGTTATGTAGAATAAACCAAACATGAAAATGAATACCACATCCTCTTTTTTTTTTTTTTTTAACAATTTAGAAATTGCAATATCCCAACATGTTCCTGAACACAACAGTAAACCAGTTGCCTAAATGTACCCAAGTCTAAGATCTAATTTAAACTAAACTCAAAATGTTCTTAAACTGTCTTCTGAAGTAGGGTCATCCAAACAAAGATACCAATTTTACCAAACTATTGAAAACCACATAATGTAGATTAGGTTTTAAGCCACTGACCATTACACTGTATGTTTTGACACAGCTCATCCTCAAGGAATAAAATGAAATAAAGCATTATGGTTTAAAATGAGCATGGATCTATTATTATGCCTCCATCAAAGGCATTACATTAGATTTTTTTCAGTTTTGATAGAGCAGTAAAATGCAGGGAAAATTCAAATAATAGGCTACATAGACAATTACATCTCAATGGTGAATGTGAATTATGATTTGAATTACGGTCAATTTAAATATTGCTGTGAGCAGCCATCATCATTGGACTAAGAATTTACAGTTTAGCTCAATTAAGAACAATCTCTTTCTTGTCAATTATGCTGGCAATACATTCATTCTAAATCTAAAGTGACCTCCACAATCCTGTGAGTTAAAGAGTTGCAATAGTCAGTCACCACCACTTGAGGGCACCACCACCATTAAATCTCATATGAAGCACACTTTCTTGGTGTCCATGTAAAGCAGGATGAGGAAGTTGTCCCCATCCTAAAGCAGTCACAACTTTTCATTTCTTTATTTTCTCAGTGTAGGTTTATTATTGAGCATCAGTTCGTACACAATTTACACATGAAGGCTTCAAAAATTGAACATTTCAAAACAGGGGCGTAAATTTCATCTGACAGTAGGGGGGACAATAAACATAAAATCATCATATAATCAAACATATAATCATCAGTTGTCATCTTTTTGTTGTTGATGTTATGACTAATTACTCAGCACCTTCAGCATTAAAGATAAAATAATCACTTCATCCGATGTTTTTGAATAAAATAGCCTTGACAGCCGACTTACTGGAACTCATCTGTCAGTAGAACTGTTCTCTCCCGCCGGCGCCGCCGGACTTCTACAGAATCTACATACACGCGAGTGTGACGTGCGCGGTGGACCAAACCACTGTGAGGCAAGGGAGGGGTGACTCTAAATGTTTCTAAACTTAAAACGCCTGTTTGCGTTTGTATTGCTTCACTACTTACATAATTATTTTACGTTTATATAATTTATGTACAATACTTAGCGTGGTTATTAATTATATTTTTTGGGGGGGGGGCAGCACTCAGATAGGGGGGGTCCTGACCCCCCTGTCCCCCCCGCGATTTACGCCCCTGTTTCAAAAATATTCTACTGGTGTTGCTTAGGGGAACATGAATTAAAATAACATGTTCATTTTGCCACACTTTACAATAGTAAAGTGAAAAAAACTTTTTAAAAAATGTATATGCAGAAAATAAAATTAACCAATATTCCTATGCTGTAAACCCATTGATCATTGTTAGGTCATGTTACCTAATGCATAACCAATTGCATAAATGAACTGAATCTTTTTGTAAAGTGTTACCAATTACACCAACAGTAACAAATGAGTAAAGACTGTGTATATGAGAGAGTATAACATGATAACTCAATAAGCTGATAGCACTGACTAAACCAACCAAATAGTTACTGAGATATTTCCCTTGTGACAACTTGTCCCACTGTCTATTATCAATACACATTCTCACATTCTCAGTTATTAACCAAGGTATCAATTAATGTAAGTACAATCTCACAGATAAATGGCATAATTCACCTCAAAAAAAAAGAAAAAAGTTGAAAAGAAAAATATTCCTATTGTTAGGATGATTCTTTTTCATTGTGACTTAATTTGGATGACATCAGTGTAAAAGAAATTCAGTACAGATACTATAATGATAAAGATATTGATTGTACTTTACAAACATACTTTACATATTAAATAACTTATCTTATATTACAGCAATTTTTTAAAGGCTTCAATTCATTTATTTTTTCTATAAATTTTGGTGTGAAGTATGACCCAGGCATTTCAACTTTTAACATTCATAACCAATGAAAATTTAAATGACATTACACAGAAATCTTTGAATGATCAATTTATGTCCTTTTACTACATGGATGTATATTCCATAAATATATGTGAAATTGAATGTTTGTAATGTCTGCTAAATATGCAAATGTAATAAATTAGGAACCTGCCATTGCAATGAAATAAGAATCACAAGCGTACAGTAGGCTATATGGAGTTTACATGTAATGCATAAATAAAAATGTTCTGTCCAACTTTATATTAGGTGTCTTCAAAAACTATGTACTAAAATTTACATTAATCATTTGATACAATGTGCTTACTGTGTAGATTTTTTACATTGTACTTACAGCTGTAAATAAATCTATAATTACAGTTGACCTTTCCCTTACCCCTTAAACCACCCTTAAAGGGGCTCTATGTAGAAATGACACCCAGTGTTCAAAATAGGTACTGCAGTCCAAATTCAAAATATTGTTTGTCCCGCCCCCTCGTTCAAAGACGTGTGTTGCCAGCAACAATAGGTAGCGCAATTCACAATGAAAGCTGAGGAGACTTACACACCGTAAGCTGATGAGGTGATTTATCTGTTTTAATATGCTGTTGTTCATAGAGATATTTAGATGGATGCAGAGGCTTTTTAGGTCAGATAGAATCTGCGATTCTCTAACCCAGTTTGTTTGCTGGTTTCTATGGCTGCAATACGTGGTGTTTTCCGCCAACTGGCAACCTGAGATGTCGAAATACTATTGGATAAACTGGTAACATGCGGTTTCGCACAGACCAAAACAAAGACAGACATTCCGACATGGAACGCACATTTCAAAGTAGAATATCTGGCTGTAGCATTGTTTTTCTAAGAAACAAGTAGGTGAACTTAGCATGTTTCCTAAATATATGCAAACATATTGGGGTATTTTTATGCTTTATTAAAGTAAAATTCTTAGAGCCCCTTTAAATCTACCCATAACACCAAATCTGCCCCTTACCCGTATCCACCTCTATAGAAGCAAGTATTTTGCAATACAAAATGAACACAATAAGTACACTGTAGTTTTTATGCAAGTACATAGTAGATGTCCATTTTCTTTTTGTGTACTACAGTATTGGCTTTTTCTAGAACATATTTACCTACTGCTGAAATTTGTATCTAAAAAGCTCAGTGGTATAGTGCTTGTATAGTGTACATAACAGACAGTGTCAACTAAAAATAGAAAACACAAGAAATTTGTATATAACAAATATTTCCATGGTGAAAATACATCCAAACATTTTAACCAGTATGGCTCACACGATGGCAAAAAAAAACACTTTTTTATTTCAAGTGAACAGTTGTGACAGTTGCAATAAGAGAATGCTAAAACTGTTTTGAAAAATGAGCCAAAGCAATTGAGAAAAAACTGTGGTCCTCAGACATTATGATCACAATTGTTTTTAGCTTATTAAACAGTTTAATTCAATATTTATGAAATATGATATTTAAACATTTTTCTTGCCAATTACAACACTGAGCAACTAAAAATCAAAAAGAAAAAGCATTGCTTTGCATTACCTTCATCTGTGATTCAGTGATGTGTTCTCCTTCTCCTGCAGGGAGCAGAGTGTTTGTGTGTGGCTGAGTGGGGATAGAAAAACCAGTGACGAGAGTGAGGGAAAATGAAACATTTGCACAGCAGAGGTCAAAAGTCATGCCAGTTTGCCTAATGTAAGCATAATATGTTCTTGTGGAGAACAATCAAATTCAGATAAATAGATAGATAGATACATGGATATATAGATACATGGATACATACATTGATAAACAAACATAGGGTTACATTGTGTAAATATCAATACCTGTATTCTGTGTCTTCATCATACAGCTGGCTCGAACAAGGGATAACAAAGGAATGACAAGCAACTCAAAGGAGCAAAAGCATCATGGGATGTCCAGTGAACACTTGTCCAAGTAAATCAAACAAACAGACCCCTTCAGTCTCCATTAATAGCCTGTTCAATGGTCATGAAGCACAATGGGTCAAGCCATTGACCTTCTGGTGAGCTGAGATGACAAAGGGGCTGAGAATGAATCGCCTCCATCTCAGGGAAGAGTGTGGATCAGAATTTTCCACCTTGGGATAGGAAAAGAGACAGGATGTTAAGGTTCTCCAGATCTCCTGTTAATCCGGAGTGAAGGCCTTAATGAGACAATTGTGCTAACCACTAAAATCATGTAAGCAACATGCCACAAATAATTTCACTTTTTTTTTTAATCAAAACCTTGAAAAAAGCTTGATCCAACACTAACCATGCTAACCAGAAATGATCACTGACCTCCCCAAGGTCATAGTGATGGATGGGTCCAACTGGCTTTATGATGTTAAGAGCTTCAAGACCTGTTAATAAGAAAAACAAACAGGCAGAATTAACTTATAAATCCCTAAATATAGGTATATAAATATTTTTTGAATATTAGGATATATGATAGCATGTTGTCTGATTTATACGCAAAGTTGTTTGCCACAGTTTATGCAGGTTAAGAACATTTATTTTTAGTTGCATGACATAAAACCAAAATCAATTACAGAACTTTTTAATGGGTAGATGTGACAAGAGCCTGTTGTTGCTCAAGATGATGCAGTGGCTCCAACAGACGTTAAAGGAGTGACTTGATGAAGAAAGTGTGGCAACTTTAACACTTGTCACTTGCATTAACATTGTTCAATGAGAGGTAGCCATAGCTTTTGAAAGTTCAAGGTGATTAAACAATATCTCAAGCGTGGCATGGAGGAGGCATTAGGTCATTCAATAGGTCATGTAACTTAAGTAGTAAGAGTTCATGCAAGTGATGGATATCTACAGACATGTCCTACATACTGTTTCAAACAACCTATCTAATCTCTTCCATCACAGAGACAGTCAAAAGAATTTAACAGGTTATCTTTGTCCTCAGGGCTAAAGTAAAGGACACAATGCCATGTAAACAAGACAACTTGAAGGGTATGACCACTCGGTCAGCTCTCTGAGGGACAGCAACAGACTTCAAGCACACTATGTGAATCAGTGCTTCGAAGCATATTAAGGCTATCCATCAAGTTTTTAGCCTGGGCACATGATGCGGCAGACGCACAAAGCATTTAGAAAATCCATATTGGTCAGAGTGCATTTTTATAGAGAGAGAAAAAAAAAAGAAGCTTTTTCTTTCTTTTTTGAAAAGTTTAAACAAGAGATGCAGTTTGCAGCTTTCTTATTCCTGTTTTTAACATTTATTTCAAACTGGTTTATTTATTACTGGTTTATTATAATTACCTAATTAAAACATTAAAATATAGAGATAATATTTTTAATTGTTAGCCAATAAAAATATTTAAAATTATTTATTAATCAATTGCACATGGTACATTCAGTTTTTGTTTTTTTTGTTTTTTTTAAGGCTTTTAAGACCTTTTTTAACACCTGCATAAATAAAATGAATACTGTATTGGGGTGAGATCAGCATTTATGGAAACATGCTAAACCATAAAATGACTGTAAAAATGATGACTTAAAGGGTTAGTTCACCCAAAAATGAAAATTATCCCATAATTTACCCTCAAGCCATCCTAGGTGTGTATGACTTTCTTCTTCAAGCCAAACACAATCAGAGTTATATTAAAAAAATATCCTGGCTCTTCCAATCTTTATAATGGGACTAGTGGTACCCTAGATTTTGAAGCCCAAAAAAAGGCATCCATCCATTATTAAAGCATCCATTCATCATAAAAGTAATCCATACGGCTCCAGGGGGCCTTCTGAAGTGAAGAGATGCATTTTTTTAAGAAAAATATTCTCCTCCATGCAGCTGAGCTCCTGGATAATGGCATAGGTCCATCTCATGGCAGACCAGATGTCAATAGCTGCATCGGAGAGTGGGCTACTGTCCTCTGGGGATGCAGACCCTAATGAGCTTCCACCTTCTTGGGTGGTTGCTCAGGCAGAGTCGGATTCAGAGTTGACGGCCATGCTTTCCTGGGCCGCCTCAGACATCAGGCTTGATTGGAACCCTCCACCTTGCCCTGAACGCAGTAGTTGAATGATTGGTTTCTGGGTGATCGATTCACCGCGTCAGAATGCAACCTCTTGGCCTGTGGTGAAAAGAGAGGTCAAGGCTGGGATTGAGCAAGCGAAGTGTGGCACAGAGACTGAGGTAACTGCTCTTTTATTGAGAATTTGGGCAGAACAGAAATAGAGTCTTATAAATGAAGCAAAAGATTCTCTGCCTGGCCCCCTTCCGGTGAAAGGAGTGGTGTGAACACTACCTCCGGGTTCAGAGCAGCTCCCTCAAACTCTGGTTTGCACTTCTCAAGGCTGCTTCAATGGATGTTTGGATGGTTTAGAGGCAGCCTGAGGGATGTACTGCATCACCTTCCTGCAGTGGGCTCGACATTGCGACCAAGGTGTTGCATCTGCCCTGCCAGAGCAAGTGTAGAAGCCACAGGGGGACACACTTGGTGCCGAGCAGACTAAGGGCCACCCCTCAGCGGCCTGTAGCGGTGGAATCACATGGGGGCAAGATGTGTTTGATGGCCTCTGTCTGCTTTTGGACTGCCGAGAACTGCTGGCCAAAGTCTGTGACAGTGTTACTGAAGAGGCCATTGAGAAAACACACTTTGTCAGCATCCTGCATCTCTGCAAGTTTCAGCAAGAGATGGCATTCCTGGGCCAGCAAGGTGGACATCGTTTGGTCGGCGGCCCACGCCGCGAACCTGGTTGCCCGGAGGGCAGAGATGGTCGCCATGCGCCGTTCCTGCATCAGTGCTTATGACCATCTTTATGGTAAAGCCTGTCAATTCCATGTCTTACAAGGGGTGCAGGGTAGGTTACAACGTAATGAGGGCTGTTGCCAACAGGCACACTACAACTTGCCAGCATCTGCATCAGCAACACTCGTAACAGTTCAGTGGCTGTGCGCTTTCCATAGGGACCCCAATGTCAGTCGACAAATATCTGCCAAACATGACAGATAGAAAGGCAACGTCTTGGCTACTGTCGTAACCCTCTTCCGTTTTTTAAGAAAAGGGATGAATCAACATTATACATAATACTCTAGATGCCTAATTATTCTAAATGTTTTAAAGCACATTAGCTTCTTATTCATCCACCATTTACAACTCTGCATGTGAGCTGTGTAAAAATATTAGTTGATCTTCACATTAAGCTGTTTTGAAATAGCTCTAACTCTAACAAGTTTTGTAATGGCTCTAACTCTAACAAAATGTAGTTCATGTTTAAATCAAGGACTTTCAATAACTTTCAAGAAGTGTGGGAAACCTGTTAGTTAAAGTTTTAGTCTTTTATTTTAGTAAATCAATTTAAACTAAATTAAAATGAGAAATGTTTTAGTTCAAGTTAACAATAATAAGCTTGTTTTTAACCCAACTATGTATCTCAAAGAAAATATAACCAAGAATTGTATCTGCTGGGTCATTCTGACAAGAAATGTTTCCTTGCCACTGTTGCGTTTAATCAATGTGCCATTGTTTAATGATTAAGAATTACACCTACTCCAGCTTTTAAATCAACTTGTTAGTAGCAAAACTAGCTGTATGGGTTGAAGCAGAAGACAGGAAGTAGAGACACAATGGATTCCTATTTAACCCAACAAATGCAAGACCATTCTAAAAGCACCCAATGACAAAGGGGAAGCTCCGATTACAAACTTTATTAGACATAAGGTTGCCCCCATTTCTTCCATTCTTGCTCCAGAGATCTGATAAACAAGGGTAAATAGACAGCTGAGAATGAGGCTCTGTAAAGTATGAGGGACCTAGAATAGATTGCCCAAGAGCTAAGACTAAGTAAGGTACTTGTTGAGAAGGTGCAGAATAACTGAGGGACAAGAGGTCAAGGCAGGCCAGAAACCTTACAAAAGGTCTTGAGCAATGGCTCACACGGCTCCCTAACAAATCAACACTCCAGAGTTGACAATACATTAACATTGTTTAGAAACAGATCTGGGGCTAAGATGGTTAGTTTGACCTGCTCTCCATGATGCACAGAAACAGTAACACAGCTGTACTGTATTCAGAAAATATTAACTTCTGTAAACATACAAATTACATTTTGTATCTTACAGAATCAGTTGAATGCATTTCTTTTGGGAATCTTTGTAAAGCTGGAAAATCTTTTTGAAGAAAGAATGAGGTGAACATGGATGAACATGAATGAAGCTGTTGTTTGAATGACTGCAAATGAACCTGTAAAACACAAATGAAGGATTTAGCATTGGGAAGTCAAGAAAGGTCATAGCAACAAACAAGAACAAGCAAGAGTTGCAGCTGTCTCTGCATTAAGCAAGAACAAAAGGTCGCAAGTGCAGACATTCATTGTTACCATTACAGCTGTCTACTGACAATTTTATTGTTCTGTGACAGTCGTCTTGCTCGTGAGGCATTGTTACCTTGTCTTGATCCTTGAGCACAAAGACAAACCTGTGAAATTTCCAGTGTACGCCTGTCTGTCTTTGAGGAACGAAAATGACATACATTTCTAGAAAAGCATTATAGTGCATTTTGCTGGAATCTGTAAATTAAGCAATTTTATTTATCTCCACCTCTATAATACATTACAGACATAAAAAAAGCAGACATGATGTGAATTTGACATAAATATGGAAGTGAAGAACTTTAGCCAAGATCTGATATCTTTAAAAAAGAAGATATACATATGGGACAAAAATAGCACCATTGTGATTAGATCCTTTCTGATCTTTCCACACACCACATGCTAAACTACTCAAAGATTTTTCAGGCACCCAAAAAGAGCTGCACACACAAGTGACCCAAACCAAATACAGATTTGTGTCAACGTCACAGTCATTGTGCCTCTATATAAAGAGATACCTTAGAGCACAATATTGCAAGCTCACATCATTGTGCCATCTAAAGGTAAGAGGACACACAATTTAGATTAAATTGTTCATGAGGACTGAAGCATAGAATAAGATGACTTCTCATTAATGATGTTTATTTTTTATTGAAAGGACTTTAACTTTCTTGGGTTTGGATTTCATCTGGTAAGGCATGCTTTTATGAAGGTCAAAACATTGTGTATATGTGTGTGTGTTCATGCAACATTTTCTTTTTGAATGCAATAATTTCTGTTGAAAGCCAAATAAATAATTAGAAATATTTTATATTTGTATATTTCTAAATAATTATATTTAATTTATTATTTTTACAACAGATTGTAAAAATTAATTAAATTGTGAACAAGTTCTGAGAATTTTGTCATCTGTGCCTCAGTCTGACTGAACAATGGTGGATGTGATGTCAGAGTTCGGGGCAGCTGCTTCGTTCTTACGAAAGTCAGACAAGGAGCGTCTGGAGGCCCAAACTCGACCCTTTGACATGAAGAAAGAGTGCTTTGTGCCCGACCCTGAGGTTGAATTTGTCAAAGCCTCCATTATCAGTAGAGACGGTGGCAAAGTCACTGCTGACACTGAATTCGGAAAGGTAAGATCTGATCTCTGCACTGTTGTAGATTATAGACAAAAGTACAATATGACTGTAAAAACGTTTTTGTGTGTTATCCACAGACAGTAACTGTGAAGGAGGCCGATATTCACCCTCAGAACCCACCAAAGTTCGATAAAATTGAGGACATGGTGATGTTCACCTTCTTGCATGAGCCCGCTGTGCTGTTTAACCTCAAAGAGCGTTACGCAGCCTGGATGATCTATGTGAGTCGAGTCTTAAAACACTCACACATTCTCTTTATCTTGCATGAGCAGATCTAATCCTTCTGTGAATCTCTTACAGACCTACTCTGGACTCTTCTGTGTCACTGTGAACCCCTACAAGTTTTTGCCAGTGTACAACCAGGAGGTTGTCAATGCCTATAGAGGAAAGAAACGAAATGAGGCCCCTCCACACATCTTCTCCATCTCTGACAATGCCTACCAGTACATGTTGTCAGGTGATGATCTGATGATCGGGGGGGGGGGGGGGGTTCTAATGCAATTTCAAATGCTAAGATTTTTTATGTTTTATTTTCTCACAGACAGAGAAAACCAGTCTGTCTTGATCACGTATGTAATACATATTATGACGTAGCATAATATTCCTCCTTTAACCAATATTTTCTTTGCTGCACTTTATCAGCATTTTAATTAACTGTTTTCCTTCTAAGTGGAGAATCCGGTGCCGGAAAGACTGTGAACACTAAAAAAGTAATCCAGTACTTTGCGAGCATTGCAGCAGTATCACCCGGCAAGAAGGACCCATCACAGGACAAAAAGGTGCTTAATTTCCCATAAAAAATAGCTTATTATGGATGAATGAATATACCTTCTATATAACATAACATACAAAAAATAATTACTAAATTGATGTCTTATATTAAACATTGGAGTCACAAATTGACATAATTTGCTCCCTTAATACCATATTGCAATGCACTTACTAGTAAACAAACAACAACATTTTTGTTTCCAATTATTTTTCTACTGTGACTTAGATTCTGTATGGATTATTCTATTATTATTACAAAACTACATAATATCTGAAAATATGCATGGCTATTAACTGAAAAGTAGACACATCAAGCATTTTACACACTTATTATTACAATATTCTCAGGGAACTCTGGAGGATCAAATCATCCAGTGTAATCCTGCTCTGGAGGCTTTCGGTAATGCCAAGACCATCAGAAATGACAACTCCTCCAGATTTGTAAGTGTGGTTTACATTGGTGTTGTTATTCTATACTGGTTTCCATGATATGTTACATGAGCATGTTATGTATTGTATTATGTATTGTTTTATTTACAGGGTAAATTTATCCGTATCCATTTTGGACACAGTGGAAAGTTAGCTTCTGCTGACATTGAGACTTGTAAGTACTTTACTGCCCAACATCATTCCAATAAATCACACATTGATGAAATGTGTAACTGTTTTAATATCCATCCCTTTTTTAATTCATTTAGATCTGCTGGAGAAGTCACGTGTCACTTTTCAGCTCAAGGCTGAGAGAGACTATCACATCTTCTATCAGATTCTGTCCCAGAGAAGACCAGAACTGCTGGGTAAAATTACCCATTATATCTATTAACACTGCCATCTCTAATTAGAAGAGTCTTTTCTGATCTATGTTCTCATTTCTCCTTAGAGATGCTGCTCATCACCAACAACCCCTATGACTACGCCTTCATCTCCCAAGGAGAGACACAAGTGGCTTCTATTGATGACGGTGATGAGCTGATGGGCACTGATGTGAGTGTTTGTTAATAGGCAGTCCACAATACAAGATTTCACATTATAAAATATTATAAGAAATAGTCCACCCAGCATTTGCAATTTAAAGTCACCTTTAACACTTTTGACAACCTGCATGACTGTGTTTCTGCTGTGGAACATGAATTGTTAATGTCCTGGTTGGTTTCTATACAATAACAGCATATAATGATCAGGGGCTCTCAATAAGTATGAAAAAGCACAATAAAAGGAAAAGAACAGCGTGAACACGCTCTCCTTTTCTTATTTCACAGAAGAAATTAAGTCATACAGGCATAGGACAACTTGAAAGAGAATAATTGGTTCTCTTGCCCAGTCTCTTCTTTAAAAAGAAAGACTTTGCCAAAAAGTAGAACATGAAACATTTAACATGCTCTGTACATTTGCTATAGGAAGCGTTTGATGTGTTGGGCTTCACCCATGAAGAGAAGAACAGCATCTACAAGCTGACTGGTTCTGTCATGCACTTCGGCAACCTTAAGTTCAAACAGAAGCAAAGAGAGGAACAGGCCGAGGCTGATGGGACTGAGGGTCAGTATAACTTGGAATCTCAGATTCAAAAAAGTCTAAGACATGTAGTATATAGTGTCATAGCTCTGTATTCTTCTTTAACATGTAGATGCTGACAAAATCTCATATCTGATGGGTCTAAATTCAGCTGACTTGATCAAGGGTTTGTGCCACCCAAGAGTCAAAGTAGGAAATGAGTGGGTCACCAAGGGACAGAATGTCCAGCAGGTAATGAATGAAAATAATAATCTAATAGGAATTAGAGTTTTTAGCATCAAAATTCATTTTCCAAGACATACAAACGAAATCTTTCATGTCTCTGAAAAATCTCTATCTAGTTTGCAGTGGGTCAAATTCTGCAAAATTCAATCTTTTCTTCATCAGGTGAACTACGCTATTGGTGCTCTGGCAAAGTCAGTGTACGAGAAGATGTTCCTCTGGATGGTGGTGAGAATCAACCAATCTCTGGCCACCAAACAGCCTCGCCAGTACTTCATTGGTGTGCTGGACATTGCTGGATTTGAGATCTTTGATGTAAGCTGAAATCAACTGATTATTTCTATTCAAGAACAAATCCAACAAGCAGTTGGATAAGCACCATTGTGATTATACAATATATTCCACCTGCAGTACAACACTTTTGAGCAGCTGTGCATCAACTTCACTAATGAGAAGTTGCAGCAGTTCTTCAACCACCACATGTTTGTGCTGGAGCAAGAAGAATACAAGAAGGAGGGCATTGAGTGGGTGTTTATTGACTTTGGCATGGACTTGCAGGCTTGTATTGAGCTTATTGAGAAGGTGAGTGAATATTATGTTGATGATTATACTGTGAGGGGAAAAATCCTACTTTTCAGTAATAACTTTTGTGGCAAACTGATATATTGACTGTCACAATCTACAATTCATTGTAGCCCATGGGTATCATGTCCATCCTTGAAGAGGAGTGCATGTTCCCAAAAGCCAGTGATGCAACGTTTAAAGCTAAGCTTTATGACAACCATTTGGGGAAAAATCCAAACTTCCAGAAGCCTAGGATTGTCAAGGGTAAACCAGAGGCCCATTTTGCTCTTGTTCACTATGCTGGCACTGTTGACTACAACATTTCAAACTGGCTGGTGAAGAACAAGGACCCTCTCAATGAGACGGTTGTAGGGTATTTCCAGAAGTCAACTCTTAAGCTGTTGTCTATTCTGTTTGCTAATTTCGCTACTGATGATGGTAAGTACACATTGAAGTATAACATGAAAATATAATAAGCACTACTTTTGTTGTTTAATAGTAACAAAAATCATTTATTTCACAGCTGCGGATTCTGGAGGTAAATCTGGCAAAGGCAGCAAAAAGAAGGGTTCTTCCTTCCAGACAGTGTCAGCCCTTCATAGGGTATGAAATAATATAACACAATTGTATCTTACAAGGTTTAACTGCATATAAATTTAAATCCTCTATGGTCTACCAACAGGAGAACCTGAACAAGCTGATGACCAACTTGAGGTCAACTCACCCTCACTTTGTGCGCTGCATCATCCCCAATGAGACTAAGACTCCTGGGGCGATGGAGAATCCTCTGGTCATGCACCAGCTGCGCTGTAACGGTGTGCTGGAGGGCATCAGGATCTGCAGGAAGGGATTCCCCAACAGGATCCTGTATGGAGATTTTAAACAACGGTTAGTAATTCAGTGCTTTACATAGAAAATGAATTAAAATAATCATAAAACACAAGAGATGCCTAAGAAATTAAAATATAATGCCTGAATCACTAAATCTAAATGGAAGAGTCAGAGAGCTTCGGTTCGCGAGACATATTAGTAGCAGCTCCCGGCTTCCTAGTGACCCTCCTACCCCTCAATAGGGTGTAGTATTCTAACACCTTCTACCTCTGATGTCTTCCAGTGTTCCTTCAACCCCTTAATGGAGTGGAGTTATCACCAAACGTCCAGCTCTGATGGCTTTTGGTAATAAACCAGCCTGCGTCAAAGGAACTGGTGTCCCACACTCACATCTGAGTGCGTGCTCACAATCTCATTTCCCAGTTCTCTCAACTCTTCCAACAAGACAGCCCTAACCAAAAATAAATAAAATCTTAAACAAAAATAAAAACAAGAATAATTAAAACAGTTATAAAAAAAATTTAAAAGAATAAAAATAGAAAAGATGATGCAAAGATCAGGTAAAGTGCAATCAGTAGGACGTACAGTGGCACAGTGCTCATTCAGTAAATGCGCAGCTAGTGTTTTGAGTCTGGATTTGAATGTCTTACAAAATAATTTTATGTATGACTCTTAAGTTATTTCAAGTTGCAATATTTCAACTCTCTGTCTGCAAATTTAAGCAATTTCTAGAAATAAAAATAAATACATATAAAAATAATTGTTAATTTGTTTTTGTTTTTTTGGTAGCTACCGCATCCTAAATCCTGCTGCTATCCCTGAAGGACAGTTCATTGATAACAAGAAGGGTGCAGAAAAACTTCTGGGCTCCCTGGACATCGATCACGAACAGTACAAGTTAGGACATACTAAGGTATTTTTATATTAACTTTTTCCAAAGCCACTTTTCTTTTGTCAACCTTTTTGACGCAAACTTCTTTACTATTTTCAGGTCTTTTTTAAGGCTGGTCTTCTGGGTGGTCTTGAAGAGATGCGAGATGACCGTCTTGCACTCATTATAACTGGAATTCAGTCCATGTCTCGTGGTTTTCTATCAAGAGAGGAGTTCCAGAAACTTGTGGAAAGAAGGTTAGATTTTAGCTCTTCAGTCTTTAACATTCTCTAAGTTACATTTTATAATTGAACTTCAATTTCTTATTTAATATTTACAGAGATGCTTTGTTGGTGATCCAGTGGAATGTACGTGCTTTCATGGGGGTCAAGAATTGGCCCTGGATGAAGCTCTACTTCAAGATCAAGCCTCTGCTGAAAAGTGCAGAATCTGAGAAAGAGATGGCCAATATGAAGGAGGAATTCATCAAGTTGAAGGAGGCTTACGCCAAATCTGAAGCCCGCAGAAAGGAGCTTGAGGAAAAGATGGTTTCCCTTCTCCAAGAGAAGAATGACCTGCAGCTTTCAATGCAGTCTGTAAGTTCACATGCATCTCTGCACTTTTCACATTTTCACAAGTCAGAAAACAAAACAAGTTTTCTTTTTCATCTTTTTTCATGTTGATAGGAGCAAGATAATCTTATAGATGCCGAGGAGAGATGTGAGGGTCTGATCAAGAGCAAGATCCAGTTTGAGGCCAAAGTCAAAGAGCTGACTGAAAGACTGGAGGATGAAGATGAAATGAATGCTGAGCTGACTGCAAAGAAACGAAAGCTGGAGGATGAATGTTCTGAGCTCAAGAAGGACATTGATGATCTTGAGCTCACTCTGGCCAAAGTGGAGAAAGAGAAACATGCCACTGAGAACAAGGTCAGTTTTCAACACCAACCCTGTTAGTGATGCAAGAATGGTGTGTTAAGTGTCCGTTCATATAATGACACATTTCTACAGGTTAAAAACCTTACAGAAGAGATGGCAGCTTTGGACGAGATCATTGCTAAGCTGACCAAGGAGAAGAAAGCTCTGCAGGAGGCCCATCAGCAAACGCTGGATGACCTCCAGAGTGAGGAAGACAAAGTCAACACGCTTACCAAAGCCAAAGCCAAGCTGGAGCAACAAGTGGATGATGTAAGAACCAGATAACATAACACTAGAATTAAAATGAAAATGAGAATTCAAATGTTTTTTAATAATTGTTTAAACATTTTATATTTTTTGGATGAAATATAGCTTGAAGGTTCTTTGGAACAAGAAAAGAAAATTCGCATGGATCTTGAGAGAGCTAAAAGAAAGCTTGAGGGTGACTTGAAGTTGACTCAAGAGAATGTGATGGATTTGGAAAATGATAAGCAGCAGACAGATGAGCGACTAAAGAAGTAATATATTTCATAATTTACAAAATAAAACACAATTTTAATACTTAACAATAAGGTTCCATTTGACTTTAGTTAACTACATTATTTACCATGAACTAATAATGACAAAAATGCTAATCTAATCATTTATTAATCTTAGTAAATTATAACACATTATTAAAATTTTAATATATATTTAATTATATTTAATAAAAATATTATTAAATGGGCCTGACCTGAAACAAGCTAACAATGAAAAGTTTTATTTTTATCAATTAATGTTAACACAGTTTAATAAATACTGTAACAAATGTATTGTTCATTGTTAGTTAATGTTGTTTGATTATCTAATGGCAGGAAAGACTTTGAAATAAGCCAGCTCAATAGCAAGATTGAAGATGGACAAGCTTTGGAGTCCCAACTCCAGAAAAAACTGAAAGAGTTGCAGGTAAACTTTATATATCTTAATAAGTTAAACACTTAGATAGTTTTTGAATTTTAACCTTAATTTTGCATTTATGCACATTACCAGGCTAGAATTGAAGAGCTTGAGGAAGAGCTGGAGGCTGAGAGAGCTGCTCGTGCTAAAGTTGAGAAACAGAGAGCTGATCTGTCCAGAGAACTGGAGGAGATCAGTGAGAGGTTGGAGGAGGCTGGTGGAGCCACTGCTTCCCAGATTGAGATGAACAAGAAACGTGAAGCTGAGTTCCAGAAAGTGCGCAGAGACCTTGAAGAGGCCACTCTGCAACATGAGGCCACTGCAGCTACACTGAGGAAGAAACATGCAGACAGTGTGGCTGATCTGGGAGAGCAGATTGACAACCTCCAGAGAGTGAAGCAGAAGCTGGAGAAAGAGAAGAGTGAACTCAGACTGGAACTGGATGATGTGGTCTCCAACATGGAGCAGCTTGTAAAGGCAAAGGTGAGTGAGAGAAATTATGCAGAGAGTCTATAACGTATGTGTTGTCAGTCATAGAAAACAATCAATTATGACATAATTTATCCTCAAGATAAACCTGGAGAAAATGTGCAGAACTCTGGAAGACCAGATGAGTGAGTACAGAACCAAGGCTGAGGAAGGTCAGCGCACAATCAATGATTTTGCCACGCAAAAAGCCAAGCTGCAAACTGAAAATGGTAAGAACACAAAATATTGTGTTGTGTTACAAAATGTACCATAATGATAATTGGAAAAAAGGCAATATTTTTTAATATTTCATTTTAGGTGAACTTGCCAGACAGTTTGAGGAGAAAGACTCCCTGGTGACTCAGTTAACCAGAGGCAAGCAGTCCAACACTCAGCAAATTGAAGACCTCAAAAGACAGCTAGAAGAAGAAATCAAGGTTTTCAAAATTTCCATCTAAGTCTAAAATTTTTGCTAAAGCAATAAACTGGCCCCAAATATTTGTTTGTTTTTGTTTATCTTTAGGCTAAGAATGCCCTGGCCCATGCAGTTCAGTCTGCTCGACATGATGCTGATCTGCTGAGGGAGCAATATGAGGAGGAGCAAGAAACCAAGGCTGAGCTGCAGCGTAGTATGTCCAAGGCAAACTCTGAAGTGGCTCAGTGGAGAACCAAGTATGAAACTGATGCCATCCAGAGGACTGAGGAGCTGGAGGAAGCAAAGTAAGAAACAAACAATATTTAAATGTTAAGAGTCTGGTCTTTAATGGTGTGAGACTTTTCTGAATTTTCTGCTATAGTTTGTGGCCTTTTAAACACATTTAAATACAGTTTAATGAATGATGCTTCAGATGTATATTTCAGATGTATATGTAATGATATATATTGTATTTTTCTTATTACAGGAAGAAACTGACTCTGCGTCTCCAAGATGCAGAAGAAGCTGTGGAAGCTGTTAATGCTAAATGCTCCTCTCTGGAGAAGACCAAGCACAGGCTGCAGAATGAGATTGAAGATCTCATGGTGGATGTGGAGAGATCCAATGCTGCTGCTGCTGCTCTGGACAAAAAGCAAAGAAACTTTGATAAAGTAAGGAGAGAAAGTACATTTTGTCATTAGCTGAAAAAAATAGCCATATATTTACAAAACAAAATACCATGTAAAATACCAAATAGCATAAAAAATGTTCAATGTTAAAATGATAGTAAACAGGTTTTTGACTATAGATAGGGTCTAGTACTTTAGGGTCTATTCTTTACTACAAAACCACTTGACCAAAATGGCACTGCTCTCATTGTTAAATTTAACCAGGTCCTGGCTGAGTGGAAGCAGAAGTATGAGGAGTCCCAAACTGAACTGGAAAGTGCTCAAAAAGAAGCTAGATCTCTGAGCACTGAACTCTTTAAATTGAAAAACTCATATGAGGAGTCATTGGACCACCTGGAGAGCATGAAGAGGGAGAACAAGAATCTCCAAGGTAAAAGTGGTTTTACAACTCCAAACCATTACTTTAATTGCTTGTATTTGTGAGCTCACATGTTATGTCTATTGCACAGAGGAGATTTCTGACCTCACTGAGCAACTTGGTGAGAGTGGGAAAAGTATTCATGAGCTGGAGAAACTACGAAAACAACTAGAGCAGGAGAAACAAGAGATCCAAAGTGCTCTGGAGGAGGCTGAGGTAAAAGAAGAACAAATTTTCCCCCAAAATTCTTATTCTTTTGACAACTCTCTGATTTATATCAAGCTATTAAGGCAATTGATCATTACATACTAATTTAAGGGAAGTCACCTCCCACCCAAAAAGGCTAAACAAAACTTTAAAACTCAACAATAACAAACACCAATTTTACTCTTCATAGGGTTCCCTTGAACACGAGGAAGGCAAGATACTTAGAGCTCAGTTGGAGTTCAATCAGGTCAAAGCTGAAATTGAACGTAAGCTGGCTGAGAAAGATGAAGAGATGGAGCAGGCCAAGAGGAACCAGCAGAGAATGGTGGATACCCTGCAGAGCTCACTGGAATCAGAGACTCGCAGCAGGAATGAAGCTCTCAGACTGAAGAAGAAGATGGAGGGAGACCTCAATGAGATGGAGATTCAGCTCAGCCAGGCTAACAGACAAGCAGCAGAAGCCCAGAAGCAACTCAAGGGACTTCATGGACATCTCAAAGTATGACGAAACTTCAAATCAAGATTTTTTGATGCTTTGGTGAAATCCAATATAGTTCTTCAGTCTTTTCATTTGTAAAACTTGTACTTAACAGGATGCCCAACTGCAACTAGATGACGCTCTTCGCAGTAATGATGATCTTAAAGAGAACTTTGCCATCGTGGAGAGACGCAACAATCTGCTGCAGGCTGAACTGGATGAGCTGAGATCCATGGTGGAACAGACTGAGAGAGGAAGGAAACTGGCTGAGCAGGAACTGCTGGATGTCAGTGAGAGAGTTCAGCTCCTGCATTCTCAGGTATGACACATTTGCATTTGACAAACACAAGTAAAACCATTAAAACCTCAATCAGTAGACAATATCAACTAGAAACTACATGAATGTCAATATTGTCTATGTTCAGAACACCAGCCTGCTGAATCAGAAGAAGAAGCTGGAGGGAGATAATACTCACCTTCAGACTGAGGTTGAGGAGGCAGTGCAGGAGTGCAGGAATGCTGAGGAAAAAGCCAAGAAGGCCATCACTGATGCTGCCATGATGGCTGAGGAGCTGAAGAAGGAGCAGGACACCAGTGCTCATCTGGAGCGCATGAAGAAGAACATGGAGCAGACCATCAAGGACCTGCAGCACCGTCTGGATGAAGCTGAGCAGATTGCCATGAAGGGTGGCAAGAAGCAGGTCCAGAAACTGGAAGTCAGGGTAAGTTGCTAGTGTTTTTTTAGAAACAAGTATACAGTGTTTTCTGTAAAATGCTTATTCTAAACTTAAAATATTTTATACCATAATTGTTACACATCTGATAGGTGAGAGAGCTGGAAAGTGAGGTGGAAATAGAACAGAGAAAGGCCAGTGACTCTATCAAGGGGATTCGTAAATATGAAAGACGCATCAAGGAGCTCACCTACCAGGTAGGAAAAATTAAGCCTCTTAACTATTTTGTCCCTGGTTGATTTGATCATGTTTTTTGTTGAAAATACATAAGGTGTTGTCTTACAGTATTTAAATGTATACTGCATATACTAGAAACATTTTTTGCTTTGCATAGACTGAGGAAGACCGAAAGAATCTGGGTCGCTTGCAGGATCTGGTGGACAAACTCCAGCTGAAGGTCAAATCCTACAAGAGAGCTTCTGAGGTGGCGGTGAGTATTTTCCCCCACTGGTGCCATCATATGATACAACTTCTGCAGTAATTGTATCTTTTGATTTTCACAAATGCTGTTTTGTGTAATTTTTAGGAAGAACAATCCAATTCCAATCTGGGCAAGTTCCGTAAGCTTCAGCATGAGCTGGATGAGGCAGAGGAGAGGGCTGATATTGCTGAATCTCAGGTCAACAAGCTGAGAGCCAAGAGCCGTGATACAGGATCCAAGGTACTTAAAACAAGTGAATTTCGTTGATTTTAGGGCTGTCACTGACGATTATTTTGGTAACAGAGTAATAAGTCTGTTATGAGTAAAAAATAAGTAATTTTATTTGTGGTAATAAAAATAGGCCTAAGGCGAACAATAGCTGTTAAAATGACTTAAAATACATAACAATGAGGCAAAAATAATAGATTCAAATAAAGTATCAAAAGCAAGTAATCATATGGATTTATTGAACAACACTGCTAAAATATATACATAAAAAATGCTTGCAGAGGGTGCCAACGGCCTGAAGATTATTATACTTCACAGCAGATCGAATCCTTGTTTAATGTTGGCCAAACAACATTTCCTTGAAATGTCCACTTAATATGTAACATTGGGCCACCCCTTAAGATAGAAATGCTATAGCCACTGTAATTTCTTGAACAAGAATATGTGGACACTTTAAAACATGCAAACTCAGAGTGAGGGTTTAAAATTTTATTTTGAAATCATGATGAACAGCTAGCATATTTAGAAAGATATTGATGTATGCCTTACAAACCTAGCACCAATTGCATTCCAAGATGAACGTTATAAGCAATGCAAACATACAGCATATGCAGAGATGGAGTGTGAGTTGCGCTCCACTCATGAAAATGATAACAGTGCAACACCTAACGCTATTAAACACAAAGCGCATCAGACTTTCTATGCTTAATCAAATGCACGTTAATGGAAACCCAAACAAACACGATACTATAGAGAATCGGTTTGTGTGGAGCAGTATTTACTGTGAACAAAGCCGCTCTCAGAGAGGACGTAACATGTGACGTAAGGGCTTTGCGTCAAAGTTGTGAAAGTTCTCATCTGTGGAATGTGCCACTTTCGGTATCTTGCGGTTACTCAACACGAGTAAATTGCAATTGAGTACTCAAATTTAATCAAGGAATTGTGACAGCCCTACTCGACTTAATAGCTACTCTAGATCTGCACTTTTTAGTGACTTTAGAATATGAATAGCAACTACATTCAACAACTACACTTGATGAAATGCATTTCACTATTTAACAAGTGTGGCTATTAAAATAAAATACCATAAATGTCAATTGTCTGTGTAGAGTTTAAGCCATTTTGAATCAGCTTGGATCAGCTTACCTTTAACATTTTTTTTTTGTAATTCTTCTTTCTAACAGAAAGGGGCCGATGAGGAGTGAAAATATTAGATGGATCTCTCTAAACACTGATTGCTGTGACAATCTCTTCTGTAGTTCTGTAGAATAAAACAGCCATGAAAATGAATACCACATCCTCTTTTGTCTTTTTTTAAACAATGTAAACACTGCAATATCCCAACATGATCCTGAACATGACAGTAAATCAGTTGCCTGAATATACTGTATGTGCCACAGACTAAACTGTCCAGTCTAAGATAATTCAATCTAAACTCGAAATGTTCTTAACTTGTGTGGTAGATTTTCCAAGACGCACCTGATTTAAGTTACCTGTTCTGGGGCGTCTCCTATACGACACTCATTAAATATCCTGATCTTTCGAAGCATCTCCTAATCGACATTCAATAATACACTTGGGAGCATCTCCAAATCGACACTCAATAATATATGATCTTTCGGAGCGTCTCCTAATCGATGCTCAATATCTTGGTCAACGTCTTGACCCTCTTAAACCTTGTTCCCTAACCTGACTTGCTGCAGCAATAACCAGAGACTCCAGTTGTTGCCCTTCTAAGCTTTAATCACGGCCAGGAGGGTTCTAATTATTCCCAGAGAATCTCTCTCCGGACAAAGGAATAAAACAAGTTTTATAGGATTTCAGGTACACTTCACAGTCAGTATGGCATGATCTATTACTCATTATCATCAGTCTTAATACGATTGGTTTAGATTTAAGAAAAACATCTCAGTTCCTCTGTCCACATAAATTTAGATTAGAACAACTGAATCACAAGATCATCAAAAAATGTCTCAGGGTTAATAGTTCAGATTACTCATTAGGTTAAAACAATTTCTTAAAGACTATTTTTTATCCTTAGAAGGATGCTGTCTAGCCAGCACAGCAGAAGTTTTCCACTTACAACACCTAGTGACTATTTCTCTATTTCAAAATTAGATTATTATTAGGCCTGTAGAAGAACATAAATGTTAGTTAGTTCAAAAATTCCATCACACTTGTCATTTGAAGTAGGGCCAACCATACAAAGATACAGGGTGTTTACCAATTTTACCAAACTACTGCAAACCACATAATGCATATTAAGTTGTAAGGCACTGACCATCACATTGTATGTTTTGACACAGCTCATCATCAAGGAATAAAATTAAATTAAGGCATTATGATTTAAAGTGCACATGTATTTATTATAATTCCTCCATCAATGCCATTAAATTAGATTTATTCAGTTTTGACAGAGCAGTAAAATGCAGGGAAAATTCAAGTACCATATAATAATAGCCTACATAGACCATTATATCTGTGAATGTGAATTATTATTTGAATTACAGTCAATATAATTTATTGTTGTGAGCAGCCATCATCTTTAGACTAAGAATTTACTTTTCAGCTCAATTCAAAATATCTTTTTATTTATTGAATTGAAAAATAATATTTTTCAATTTAATTTTAATACTTATTGAATTGAAAGATAATATTTTTTGTCAATTATGTTAGCAATATATTAATTCCTAATTTAAAGTGACCTCCACAATGCTGTGAATTTGAGCACTGCAATAGTCAGTCACCACCAGTAGAGGACACCACCACCATTAAATCTCATATGAATCATACTTTCTAGGTGTCCATGTAAAGCAGAATGGGGCAGGTTGTCACAGCTTTTTATTTCTTTAATTTCTCTGTGTAGGTTTATTTTTGAACATTAATTAATGTATACACCATATACACATAACAGCTTCAAAAATCTTTTTAACTTTTCCAATTGTATTGCTCAGGAAAAAAATTAACATGTTATTTCCATAATACCTTATTTCATTTTATTCCTTGAGGATGAGCTGTGTCAAAACATACAGTGTAATGGTCAGTGGCTCAAAACGATATACGATATATTTCGATATATAAACTGTTGATGCTGCCAGCTTTAAAAGAGTATCCCATCTTTGACTGAAGCCACAAAAATTTGAGGGTTCAGTGTGCATGGATCTATTATAATGCCTCCATCAAAGGCATTAAATTAGATTTATTCAGTTTTGATAGAGCAGTAAAATGCAGGGAAAATTCAAATAATAATAGGCTACATAGACCATTACATCTCAATGGTGAATGTGAATTATGATTTGAATTACAGTCAATATAAATTATTTCTGTGAGCAGCTGTGGGAGCAATTTTGAGTTTCTGTATAATTTCCATATGATTTTACTTATATGCTTATGGTTAAATGATTTTTTTTCTCAGAAGTGCTTAAATATGCATTCTTTGGGTGACAAGTGGAAAAACACTATAGTGGTAAACATGTTCCTAAAATGGTAAAAGGACAGAGGCTTCAGCCTTGGAGGTTAGAGATATAAAAGTAAGGGGAAGGTTTCATTCTTTGTCTTACACTCTGCAGCTACTTGTGTTTCTGTTGACTGTTTGACCTTTCTTGCAAGAAATAAAACTTTCGAAAGACAATTGGACGTGTTTGTCTCTTATGCAGTAAGGGTCCTGTTGATTTTTGCCACAACAATTTGATGTCAGAAGAGTGGGATTCCTTGGATGTGCCTTTTGGACCCAAGAGCGGATGGTGACTGATCATCCTGGATTTAGTAGTCTCAGCCCTACCCCAAATAGATTGAGGGATGAGGGGCTGACCGCAAGGGTCCAGAAGGGGACAGCACTGAAATCAGTAAACAAACCCAGGTGGCTGCATGACTCTCTGGTAAGAGATAAATTATAAATTTTTATGGGAAATTGAAAATTTGTGATTTGGTAAATTGGGTAAAAGATTAGGAAACGGAACAAACAATATTGATTGGTCTGGTTGACTCTGTGGTCATGGTTAAGGGGTTTCCTAAGGGGAATTGAGATCACGTGGGCAAAAGCAACATAGTTAATTTCTGGAAGGGAAATTCAGGGGACTACAGAAAATTTGTGGGTTCAGGGGAAGCCAGGGGAGTCTGTGTGACACGGCTTAGACGTCTTAAGCTGGAGCGGAAGGCTCAACCTGTCCGAATTTAGGTGAAAAGTCGGGTCTGTAGGAGACGTCCAACAGATTATTTAGGTGCGCACCGACAACGTACATCCACAGGAGTTCAGGAGAGCCAATATGGGGAAATCCCAGAGTAAGCTTACAAAATATGATACACCCGTGTTTTGTTAAATGAGAAGATTGTATAGCCAAAAATGCATGCTAGATGTAGGAAAATTAGTCAAATGTTATGATGTTTAGAGAGAAGGAACATTGAGTTTCATAAGACTTAAGGTCATAAGGGAATGAGTTGAAGAGAACTACAACTTATATAATAATGGTTGAAGGAGAAAGCAGCTATAAGGCTGTTGGTGCAACCTAGTAGTTGAGATATGGGTAAAACAACATGGTTCTGCATAACAGTAGAAACCATATTGAAGATATGTTTTGCATCTGCAGACTAATTATTTGAAAGAGGAATATGGGATAAGTGGCTATAATGAAGAGAAATATAGCAGCAAAAGTGTTATGAAAATGAAAATTTCGAAAGAATGTTTCACTTTATGGAAAAATATTTGAACATTCTCAAGTATGTTTTTTATTTGATGAGCGCATCGCTATCATAGTGTAAAACAGTGGTTCTCAACCGGTGGATCATTGAATCTTTGACTCAAACGATTTGTTCAAAACACGATTGAGTGTTGCTGTGAGATGCGCTATGTTGTGATCTTTGTTTGGATTCATCTGATCTATTTTCACTGCTAAAATAGACCAAAACAGTCATTATTTCGTCTAAAATGTAAGTGACTTAATATTATTAACTTGTTTGTTGAACTGTCATATCAGTGACACATTTTCAATTGCGAGGTGTTGGTAAATTAAGTGATGGTCAATTGTCAGCTCTCTTGGTCGTCAGGTCGTGTGATGTATGTTGCTGAACTGTATTCAAATGTTATAAATATAAAATTTTGAAATTTAACTGCAGTATGTCAATTTAGTTTATTTGTGTGTGCTGCGCTCATAGACTTTAGAAACGCTCATTTGTTTGATTTCTCCTCGAGAAGCTGCGCAAGCCTCAAAAGTTTAATGTCCTTGCACCCTGAGTCCAAAACTGTCGTATTCATTTTTTCATATTCATCATTTGGTGGCTCTCAATTGTCGAAAAACACCCCTCAAAATATTTGCTATGGATGCGAAAAATGCAGAAAATCGAACCATCCGAATTCATTTTTATGACGGACGGAAGTTTCAGAGACTGCAAACGTATAAAACGTGAGGTCATATTTAGTTTTATATATATATATATATATATATATATATATATATATATATATATATATATATATATATATTAAAAAAAAATATATATATATATATATATATATATATATATATATATATATATATATATATATATACATACACACAGGGTGCGATTTGTAGGGGGACCCCTTCTGGTCTATGTATCCCTGCCTCTGCTGAATTATTTTTATCCTCGGTGGGGATAAAAAAAAATATCCCCCCTGGGTGATGTTACTCCACAAACCACCAACAGAGCATATAAAATACCAAAAATAAAAATCTGTTTTTAAAACATCGCCAAGTAAAACACTGTGTTTATATATAACTGTCCAGTGGCGGAGACAGAAAGTGGATGGTAAATAAGAGGTGATCTATCCGCTGGAATGTGTTGTTTATGAAATCATGGCCAATGTTGCTGCTGTTATCAGTTCTCTTGGCGCTTGTGCACATGTGCAGTCTTCACACAGACAATCGAGCATTTCGTTCTGGTAAAAGCACAAAACAAAATGCACACAACATGTCCTTGCACTTGATGTACGATCACCGATGAACACCTTTGGTTTTAATGAGAAAAAAAAGATGAGGGCGGATTAGAACCCAGAACCTCAGAAATGCTTGCCAAAAATTCTACCACGAGACCATTACAGTACACAATTGATGCGGCGAATGTATTTGTATTTATTCACTGCTGTGAAGAATCTCGGCACTAATTATATTTTATTATTAATACATTTCAGAAAACCCCTTGCTCACAAAGTACATGCAAAAAATATTGCATTATCATGCCACGGCGGGCCAGACTTAACACATAGCTTACCTTGTATGGCTGATATCTGTTCTAAACAAGTCAGAGTCGGCTGGGTTTTGAATTGAAGATGTTGATATCATCATAAACTCATTTAGCCTATCTGTTAGTTCTCCTTCAAACGATAAAAGTTGTTACGACGTCCTGTCATCTTTATCAAATCATTTTTTCTTTATTAAATGCATCATAGATAGCGAGTTAGTTATTTTTTAACATAAAAAGTGCGCTGAAATCTGGATATTTGCGCGAAGAACATAACAGGCTACTACTGGCGTGTGACGCAACTGAAGAAGAGACGAATTAGCATATTCTTATTATGAGTTTTAACCCTCAGGGTTCTGAGGATTTTTGGGGCCTTGGAGAAGTTTTGACATGACCTGACATTTGTGCTTTTTTCAGTTGTTCATAAACATATTAATGGAAACAGTGTCATTACACTGTATTCAGCACAAACTAGGCTACAATAATATGTGAGGAACATGTATGTACATTTTTGTGTTTTTGAAGGAATAACGTTTATGCGTGGTTATTGAAAAAACTAAATAAGTCACTGAAATAAGGCCAAAAATATATATATTAAATCTTTGTTCACAAAACTTCTGGGTATTTGAGGTTGTAGACTAGAGTTTCAAAATGAGGTAAAAATTATGCTGCCTGCTTGTTCATATAAAACAATAGAGAGATTTTCTAAAACATCTTTGGTCAAGAAACACAGTATGCGTGGAGGCGTGAATAATCATGAATAATGGGTGATTCTCACCTGAGAAGAAAAAAGAATCGAATAAAGAGCTCTAATGAGCTGCATAAATAATGAGCTCTTTCAGTCAGGTAGGCTGGGAATCCCTCTGTTGATCATGTCTCAAATCTCATCATAATGTAAATCAAACATAAAGAAAAAATAGCAATACTGTGAAATATTATTACAATTTAAATAATGGTATTCTATTATATTCTTTAAAATATAATGTATTTCTGTGATGCAAAGTGTCTGAACAATTATGTTACCTCTATTGCATTTTATATAGGCTTTTAGCTTAAAAGCATGCACATTTGGAGAAATACTGATGGATTCTCATGTTTGTCAATTTTCTATACAGAGGAGTAATATTTATTCAGGATTTATTGTCATTACTATGAGGGCTGGATACTGTTTTGAATTCATACTTGCAGCCGGAGGGCGCTCTGTACACCTTTAGTCCACAAATGCCTGAGCACTAAAGAAGAATAGGCAATCCAGGAAATAACCGAACTAACAGAGGCCAGAGATCGCTAACTATGGCTATTCAAAACACTTTTCAAGACAAAAAATACACGATTGAGACGATGAATGCATGTATTGACTGAATTTGCGTCTGAATAGCGCTGGCTCCGTGGGCGTGGCCGCATTAGCGGATAGTGAGCTGAATAACGGACTTCTGACATGGCTCTCTTTTCATACAGATTACATAAACACAGAATATTTGTTTTTAGATTTGACTTACACGATTTAAAACCTGACATTTCAATGTTTTTTTAGACATAAGTCTAATTTTTTTCTATCAGATTGGACTTCGTTCAGAGGGAGACGAGAGATCACGCATCATGTTAGTTTTCTTTATTTTACAAGAAGCACAACATTTTGTTGTTACTCTGAGTGGACACAAATAAAAGAAGATATTCCACAGATTAAAATGGTGTATGACTCTTAATTGTATGTGCAACATTGACGGAGTATTTTGAGTCTCTTTCACACTGGTAAGAAAAAAAATGCGCTGATCACGCCGGCGTGACCGCCGACCCGAAAGTGTTAATGCATAAAAATCAAACAAATAAAATTTAAAAAAGTTATTAAAGAATTGTTAAAGGTTAGAATTATATATATATATGTATGTATATATGTACATATATATACATTTATTATAGCTTAAATAAAATGCAAAAGAAACTACGTGCATTCACCATCTGTTGTTCTGTTGTAAGTTAAGTCATGAAATTACCAAACATGCAATTAAAGCTGTCTCAAAACTGTGCATGTATGTATTTGTTGACATGGTTTTAACGCTATTGTTGGCCTTAAAACGTCTTAAAAAATGCACATATGTACACTAAGTAATTCTAAATTTTCTCGGGGGAGCATGTCTCCGTACCCCCCTAGCAAACTACATTTTCTGACCTCTGTAATTATGAAACCCTGCATACGGCCCGGCTTATATTCTATCTAATGAAATCTGAGGTAAACGTGTATTTCTCCAAATGTGCGCACTTTTGGACTTAAAGTTTGTATGTGTATGCACTGTGATCAAAAATAAATGGGACCAAATGCGATTGAATGTAAAGGTTTGTGTCTTGATATGCTATTAATAACTACCGATTGATTTTGCATTTCTATCAGAAATTAAGAATTATTAGTGTCATTGTAGTGTTGCAAATATCTAAACCCCAACTGCAATGAACCAGCTTTGGGGGGGCCCAGATTGCAAAAGGTTGAGAACCCCTGGTGTAAAATAACTAAAATGATTCAGGACCTTTAATTTTTAAATGTTTTTTTGATGGTCAAAATGAAAGGGGTTTAAATGGCAAAAATGAGACAACAGACTCGAACTGATTGGAAATTTCTAATTTCTAAATTATCTGATGTGTTAGTAAAAGACAAATATAAACAGTTGTTTATTTGAAAACGTACGTCATTTCTGGCAAAGTCTTAAGCTGGGCCAGAGACAAAAGACAGTAGATAACGTCTGATGTTAAAAGTTATTAAAAGGCAGTGTACTATTCCTGAATGCCCAAGAGTCTCTCTCTCATTCAAAGTCAGCTAAATGCTGCTATATGAGCCTGTGTCATAAGAGATACCAAGCTATTTATGGTGAAGTACAGTGTCTCAGTTGAAAATCATGGACACAGAGATGTTAAAAGAAATGATTGCCATGAAGACGGCAGTTAATTGTTAAATATGTCAAAGGAAAACTTTGACAAATGAGTATAAAGAGGTCTTTAAATTAATAATATAGACCTTGAATGATAGAAGTGACTATTTTGATGAATTTCTTCTATGACCAATAACTTTTTGTATGATGTTTGTCACCACAATGTGCAGGGCTGATGGCTCCGGTTACAGATGTAACAGAACACTACACTGAATGGACAGTTGTAATAAGTTCACTGAGTATAATCTCAGCACTGATATGTTGCTGCTAAGAGAATGCCTAATGATTTTAGTGATTAAATACTGCTGTCATTAACCTGTCTCCATGTTTTAACACTATTAGGCAGTCCAATGGCTCTGGTGGCTCTTGAATGCAACTTCCATAAGCTCCAGAAAACACCTGATTCTGTTGAAGAAAACTGTCAGAGATTTCATGATGGGAAAGAGCGGTTACCAGTGTGCACAAGGTGATTTCTCAATGACGGGTAAGATCCTCTTTGGCCAGACAGGGGACAACCTAAGGCAGGGGGTCAAAGCTGATGGGAGGTGTTTTATAGATGGCTCTGCCTTCAGAGACAAAACAACAGGCCTGAATTGCAAAGAATAAGTTGTGACCATGGAATGTGAAGTGTTAGATTCAGGGCTGCTGTCCTCTAATTATTTGGCATAAGCAGATGAGCTTGTGACCCTCACTGGAGCAGGTAAACTGATGACTGACAAAATTGAGACTATTCACACAGACACCCGTTATTGGTTTGGGGTGGTAGACAATTTTTGTTTGAGGTGCTGGGGTTTGAATTTCTGTTTGTGCTACAAAACTAATGAAAAAAGTCTCTGTTTCTGTAGGAAGTGCTGGAGCAGACACAAGAGATTGTGTGTAATCTGTTATCTGAAAATAACCATGTGTTTTCTAACTCTTTACAGAGCATGTTCAGAGGCAGAGAAAGCTGGAGGGAATCTGGTTGCAGAATTAAAGACGGTGTTTAGTTTAGTGTTGATGGCAAATGTTGTTTAGAGGAACATTTCTCCAACCACTATGATAAACTGATGGGAAATGCATCATAAAGGGAGGATGGAAACTAAATTAACCCTCTGGAGTCTGAGGCTGATTTGGAGCCTGGAGAAGTTTTGACATGCCCTGACATTTGTGCTTTTTTCAGTTGTTCATAAACATATTAATGGAAAAAAGTGTCATTACACTGTATTCAGCACGAACTACGCTGCAATAATATGTGAGAAAAATGTTTGTACATGTTTGTATTTTTGAAGGAATAACGTTTATGCGTGTTTATTGAAAAAAAAAAAACTTAAGTCACTTAAATAAGGCCAAAAAAATAATATTATATATGTTTTCACAAGACTTCTGGCTATTGGAGGTTGTAGACTAGAGTTTTTTGCTTCAGAATGATGTAAAAATGATTCTGCCTACTCCTTCATATAAAACAATAGAGAGATTTAAATTTTCTAAGACACTTATCACTTTTTGAAACGGTATGCGTGGAGGCGTAAATCATCATGAATAATGGGTCATTTACACCTGAGAAGACAAAAGAATTGCATAATGAGTTGTAATAACCTGCATAAATAATGAGCTCTTTCAGACAGGTAGGCTGTGAAAAAGCCCTCTGTGATCATGTCTCAAGCTCACCATGGTGTATATCAAACATACAGGAAAAAAAAGCAATACTGTGAAATATTATTACAAGTTAAAATAATGGTTTTCTATTATATACTTTAAAAACTAATGTATTTCTGTGATGCAAAGTGTCTGAACAGATATGTTACCTCTATGGCATTTCATATAGGCTTTTAGCTTAAACGCATGCACATTTGGAGAAATATTAATGGATTCTCATATGTTTATGTAAATTTTCTATACAGAGGAGTAATATTTATTCAATATTTATTGTCATCACTGTGAGCGTTGGATACTGTGTCTTCAATTCATACTTGCAGCCGGAGGGCCCTTTGTGCATTTTTAGTCCACAAATTAATCTAAAGAAGAACAGGAACCAGGAACTGATGGCATGTCTTCTAGAGGTCGCTTACCATGGCTTTAACATCCAGATAAACACTTTTCAAGACAATAAATACACGATTGAGACGATGCATACAAGTATTGCCTCAGAATTTGCCTGCATTAGAGGATAATGAGCTGAATCATGGAGGTCTGACATGTGTCTCTTTTCATACAGATTACATAAACACAGAGTGTTTGTTTTCGATTTGACTTACATGATTTAAAACCTGATATTTCAACGTTTCTTTACACATAAGTCTAATTTTTTTGTCATTAGTATTCACTAAGTTACAGTTCATTTTCTGAGAACTATCAGATTGGACTTCATTCAGAGGGAGACGAGAGATCACGCATCATGTTAGTTTTCTTTATTTTACAAAAAGCACAACATTTTGTTTTTACTCTGAGTGTACATAAATAAAAGAAGACATGCTATAGTTTCAATTGATATATTACTTATGTCTCTATGACAAAAAATGACAGAGTATTTTAAGTCTGTTTTGCTGCAATGTGAAAAAAATCCTGCAAAACTCGCCGGCACGTTACCCGACTCCAGAGAGTTAAAGGTGCCCTAGATTCAAAATATCGGGGTGTATGCCCCAAATATTTGCATATGCCAGCCCATGTTCCCAACATTATGAAACGCATTAAACAAGGGCAGAACATCTGGATGTGCACAGCTGAATCAACAGACTAGGTAAGCAAGCAAGGACAATAGCGAAAAATGGCAGATGGAGCAATAATAACTGACATGATTCATGATAACATGATATTTTTAGTGATATTTGTAAATTGTCTTTCTAAATGTTTCGTTAGCATATTGCTAATGTACTGTTAAATGTGGTTAAGGTTACCATCGTTTATTACTGTATTCACGGAGACAAGAGCCGTCGCTATTTTCAGTTTTAAACACTTGCAGTCTGTATAATTCATAAACACAACTTCATTCTTTATAAATCTCTCTAACAGTGTAGCATTAGCCGTTAGCCACGGAGCATAGCCTCAAACTCATTCAGAATCAATGTAAACATCAAAATAAACTCTGTACTTACACAATTAGACATGCTGCATGACGAACACTTTGTAAAGATCCATTTTGAGGGTTATATTAGCTGTTTGAACTTTTTTTTTATGTTGTTTGAGGCAAGCGCGAGCTCTTGGGGCGTGGAGCACTAGAATTAAAGGGCCACACACCCTGAATCGGCTCATTTCTAATTATGCCCCAAAATAGGCAGTTAAAAAAAAAAAAATCTATGGGGTATTTTGAGCTGAAAACTTCACAGACACATTCAGGGGACACCTTAGACTTATATTACATCTTTTTAAAAAAAGTACTAGGGCACCTTTAATGTATGGCTGAAAATATGCCTGAAATGTTTTAAATTAGGTTGGAAGACCCCATTTTTGGGAATGGAAGGGGCTAAACAACGAGTGGCATCAATTGAATTGTGTGAACATGACATGTTAAACTATTGTAAAGAAATGTCTTCATTTCCTCTCTAAGATTTGTGTACAGGTGAAATCAGCTCAAGGAATCACCACCAAGGTTCGACGATGACACATTGTGGGTTACAAAATAGATCTGTTGTGAAAAGATGTTATACAACTAAGATGGTACATGCTATGTGTCTGTAAAATGAAGGATGTTGAATTCAAACATCAAGGTAAATTGTACTTAATTTTTCTGCCGGGAAACATGCAAGTATCAAATTGTAAAATTGTGACATCTTCATCCTGTTCAAAAGTTTACACACCCCGGTTCTTAATGCATCGTGTTTTCTTCTGGAGCATCAGTGAATGTTTGAACCTTTTTTAATAGTTGTGTTTGAGTCCCTCAGTATGAAAACACAGATCTCAAAATCCTACAGTCACATATGCAAAAATGCTTGAAAACTGATGAATCTGCAGGAGCTGGAATATTTTTCTGAAGAACAGAGCTCAGTTTAACTGCTCAGGACAAACAAGAGACTCATGAACAACCGTCACAAAACAAAAGAACAGTCGTGATCAGGTAACCACACACAGTATTGAGAATCAATGGTTCACATACTTATGAATGGGGTAATTTTAATAAATTCAGCTATTGTTTTGTCTTGTGAACTAAATGCAAACATCTTTTATGTAAAATATCTTACTCAGGACAGTACTAAACAAAAAATAACATGCATTTTTTTATTAACCCTCTTATTTTATTAAAATAATTCTCATTTTCACAGATTCTGCAAGGGGTTCACATACTTTTACATGCCACTGTATAAAAAAATTTGTATATGCAGAAATTAACATTAACCTATATTCCTATGCTGTAAAACCATTGATCATTGTTAGGTCATGTTACCTAATGCATAACCAAATGCGTAAATGAACTGAACCTTATTGTAAAGTGTTACCAATTACACCAACAGTAACAAATGAGTAAAGACTGTGTATATGAGAGAGTATAACATGATAATTCTCTCAATAAGCTGATAACACTGACCAAACCAAAAAGTTACTGAGATATTTCCCCTGTGACAACTTGTCCCACTGTCTATTATCAAAACACATTCTCAGTTATTAACCAAATTAAGGTATTAATTAATGTAAGTACAATCTCACAGATAAATGTCAATTCACCCCAAAAAGAAAAAAAGTTGATAATGAGAAAAATATTCCTATTGTTAGGATGATTTTTTTCCATTGTGACTTCATTTGGATAACATCAGTGTAAAATAAATTCAGTACAGATACTATAATGATAAAGATTTTGATAGTACTTTAAAAACATTCTTTACATTTTAAATGATTTATCCTATATTACAGCAATTTTTTCACATTATAGAAAGAAACTAGGAATTCAAAGGTTTAAAGGTTTCATTTTTTTTGCAAACATAATTTTTCTTTACATTTTGGTGTTTAAACTTTTCCTATATTACAACAAAATATATTTTTTCACATTACAGAAAGCAACTGGGAATTTAAAGATTTAAAGGCCTTGATTTATTTTTTTTTCTATAAATGTTGGTGTGAAGTATGACCCAGGCATTTCACCTTTTAACAATCATAACCAATGAAAATTGAAATTAAATTACACAGAAATCTTTGAATGATCAATTTATGTCCTTTCACTACATGCATGTATATTCCATAAATACATGTGACATGGAATGTTTGTAATGTCTGCTAAATTTGCAAATGTAATGAATTAGGAACCTGCCATTGCAATGAAATAAGAATCATAAGCGTACAGTAGGCTATATGGAGTTTACATGTAAAGCATAAATAAAAATGTTCTGTCCAACTTTATATTAGGTGTCTTTAACTACCATAACTATTTAACTGTACTAAAATTTACATTAATCATTTTATACAATGCACTTACTGTGTTGATTTTTTACATTGTACTTACAGCTGTAAATAAATCTGTAATTACACTGTTGACCTTACCCCTTAAATCTACCCATACCACCAAATCTGCCCCTTACCCGTATCCACCTCAATAGCAGCAAGTGTTTTGCAAAACAAAATGAACACAATAAGTACACTGTACTTTTTTTGATGTAAGTACATAGTAGATAAGGACACATTATGTCCATTTTCTTTTTGTGTACTACAGTATTGGCTTTTTCTAGTACATTTTTACCTACTGCTGAAATCTGTATCTAAAAAGCTTAGTGGAATGACAAGAACTGACATTCTTGTATAGTGTAGATAACAGACAGTGTCAACTAAAAAATAGAAAACACAGGAAATTTGTATATAACAAATATTTCCATGGTGAAAATACATCTAAACATTTTAACCAGTGTGGCTCACACGATGGCAAAAACACTTTTTTTATTTTAAGCGAAGAGTTGCGACAGATGCACTTACAGTTTAGAGAATGTTAAGACTGTTTCGAAAAATGAGCCAATGCGATTGAGAAAAAACTGTAATGGTTCTCACACATTATGATCACATGATTGTTTTTAGCTCATTAAATAGTTTAATTCAATATTTATGAAATATGATATTTAAATTTTTTTTGTGTCAATTACAACACTGAGCAACTAAAAATCAACAAGAAAAAGCATTGCTTTGCATTACCTTCATCTGTGCTTCAGTGATGTGTTCTCCTTCTCCTGCAGGGAGCAGAGTGTTTGTGTGTGGCTGAGTGGGGATAGAAAAACCAGTGACAAGAGAGTGAAGAGAAAAATAAACATTTGCACAGCAGAGGTCAAAAGTCATGCCTAATGTAAGCATAATATGTTCTTGTGGAGAACAATCAAATTCAGATAGATACATAGATACATACATTGATAAACAAACATAGGGTTACACTGTATAAATATCAATACCTGTATTCTGTGTCTTCATCATACAGCTGGCTCGAACAAGGGATAATGAAGGAATGACAAGCAACTCAAAGGAGCAAAAGCATCATGGGACGTCCAGTGAACACTTGTCCAAGTAAATCAAACAAACAGACACCCTCAGTCTCCATTAATAGCCTGCTCAATGGTCATGAAGCACAATGGGTCAAGTCATTGACCTTCTGGTGAGCTGAGATGACAAAGGGGCTGAGAGTGAATCGCCTCCATCTCAGGGAAGAGTGTGGATTGGAATCTTCCACCTCGTCATAGCAAGAGATGGACCTGGCAGCTAAAGGAAAAGAGACAGGATGTTAAGGTTACCAGATCTCCTGTTAATTCACAGTGAAGGCCTTAATGAGACATTTGTGCTAACCACCAAAATAATGTAAGCAACATGCCACAAATAATTTCACATTTCTTAAAAATCAAAACCTTGAAAAAAACATCTGCTTGACCCAACACTCTGCTAAAATTGTGCAGCCCTATTTTCTTTGTCATCTTGAACTGTTCGTTACAGAACTACTCAATGGGTAGATGTGACAAGTGCCTGTCGTTGCTCAAGATGATGCAGTGGATCCAACAGACGTTCAAGGAGGAGTCGGGGAAGGAGGGGGATAATTAACACTTGATGAAGAAAGTGTGGCAGCTTTAACACTTGTCACTTGTGCTATATTAGGAACATAAAGCTTAGCACAAACAGTACTATATGTGAGAGGAGCCTCTGACACACATGAAAAGCTTTAAAAATGTTATATAAACTTGACAAATGACCATTTTTCGTAGACATACAGGCAATATGATAAATTGGAGGCAATTTGCATTAACATTGTTCAATGAGAGGTAACCTTAGCTTTTGAAAGTTCAAGGTGGCTAAACAGTATCTCAAGCATGACACAGAGGAGGCATAAGGTCATGTAATAGGTCATGTAACTTAAGTGGTAAGAGTTCATGCAAATGATGGATGTCTACAGATGAGGCATGTCCTATATACATTTCAAACCACCCTATCTGATCTCTTCCATTACAGAGACAGTCAAAAGAATTTAACAGGTTATCTTTGTCCTCAGGACTGAAGTAAAGGACACAATGCCATGTAAACAAGACAACTTGAAGGGTATGACCACTCGGTCAGCTCTCTGAGGGACAGCAACAGACTTCAAGCACACTATGTGAATCAGTGCTTTGAAGCATATTAGGGCTTTCCATCAAGTTTTTAGCCTGGACACATGATGCGGCAGACGCACAAAGCATTTAGAAAATCCATATTGGTCAGAGTGCAATTTTACAGAATTTTTTTCCTTTTTTTTTTTCTTTTTTGAAAAGTTTGAACGAGAGATGCAGTTTGCAGCTTTCTTATTCCTGATTTTAACATTTATTTCAAACTGGTTTTATTTTTATTTTTTTAATGAATCATTACTTAATTAAAACATAAAAACAGAGTTAATATTATATATAAGCATTTTGCAATTACATGAAAAGATATGGACAATGTAATTGTTAGCCAATAAAAAAAATATTCAAAATTATTTATTAATCGACTGCACATTGTATATGCGGGGGTTTTAAAAAAAAAATACATTTTAAGGCTTTTAAGACCTTTTTTAAGACCTGCATAAAAGAAAAAAATAATACTGTATTTGGGTGAGATCAGCGTTTATGGAAACACCCTAAACCATGAAATGACTGTAAAAATGATGACCTAAAGGGTTAGTTCATCCAAAAATGAAAATTATTCCATAATTTACCCTCAAGCCATCCTAGGTGTATATAACTTTCTTCTTCCAGCCAAACACAATCAGAATTATAGAGAGTGAGAGTGAATCGCCTCCATCTCAGGGAAGAGTGTGGATTGGAATCTTCCACTTCGTCATAGCAAGAGATGGACCTGGCAGCTAAAGGAAAAGAGACAGGATGTTAAGGTTACCAGATCTCCTGTTAATTCACAGTGAAGGCCTTAATGAGACATTTGTGCTAACCACCAAAATAATGTAAGCAACATGCCACAAATAATTTCACATTTCTTAAAAATCAAAACCTTGAAAAAAACATCTGCTTGACCCAACACTCTGCTAAAATTGTGCAGCCCTATTTTCTTTGTCATCTTGAACTGTTCGTTACAGAACTACTCAATGGGTAGATGTGACAAGTGCCTGTCGTTGCTCAAGATGATGCAGTGGATCCAACAGACGTTCAAGGAGGAGTCGGGGAAGGAGGGGGATAATTAACACTTGATGAAGAAAGTGTGGCAGCTTTAACACTTGTCACTTGTGCTATATTAGGAACATAAAGCTTAGCACAAACAGTACTATATGTGAGAGGAGCCTCTGACACACATGAAAAGCTTTAAAAATGTTATATAAACTTGACAAATGACCATTTTTCGTAGACATACAGGCAATATGATAAATTGGAGGCAATTTGCATTAACATTGTTCAATGAGAGGTAACCTTAGCTTTTGAAAGTTCAAGGTGGCTAAACAGTATCTCAAGCATGACACAGAGGAGGCATAAGGTCATGTAATAGGTCATGTAACTCAAGTGGTAAGAGTTCATGCAAATGATGGATGTCTACAGATGAGGCATGTCCTATATACATTTCAAACCACCCTATCTGATCTCTTCCATTACAGAGACAGTCAAAAGAATTTAACAGGTTATCTTTGTCCTCAGGACTGAAGTAAAGGACACAATGCCATGTAAACAAGACAACTTGAAGGGTATGACCACTCGGTCAGCTCTCTGAGGGACAGCAACAGACTTCAAGCACACTATGTGAATCAGTGCTTTGAAGCATATTAGGGCTTTCCATCAAGTTTTTAGCCTGGACACATGATGCGGCAGACGCACAAAGCATTTAGAAAATCCATATTGGTCAGAGTGCAATTTTACAGAATTTTTTTCCTTTTTTTTTTTTCTTTTTTGAAAAGTTTGAACGAGAGATGCAGTTTGCAGCTTTCTTATTCCTGATTTTAACATTTATTTCAAACTGGTTTTATTTTTATTTTTTTAATGAATCATTACTTAATTAAAACATAAAAACAGAGTTAATTTTATATATAAGCATTTTGCAATTACATGAAAAGATATGGACAATGTAATTGTTAGCCAATAAAAAAAATATTCAAAATTATTTATTAATCGACTGCACATTGTATATGCGGGGGTTTTAAAAAAAAAATACATTTTAAGGCTTTTAAGACCTTTTTTAAGACCTGCATAAAAGAAAAAAATAATACTGTATTTGGGTGAGATCAGCGTTTATGGAAACACCCTAAACCATGAAATGACTGTAAAAATGATGACCTAAAGGGTTAGTTCATCCAAAAATGAAAATTATTCCATAATTTACCCTCAAGCCATCCTAGGTGTATATAACTTTCTTCTTCCAGCCAAACACAATCAGAATTATATTAAAAAAATATCCTGGCTCTTCCAATCTTTATAATGAGGACTAGTGGTACCCTAGATTTTGAAGCCAAAAAAGGCATCCATTAATCATAAAAGTAATCCATACGGCTCCAGGGGGTTAATAAAGGCTTTCTGAAGCAAAGCGATGCATTTAAAAAAAAAAAAAAAAAAAAAAATTTGATCTCCCGGATGATGGCATAGGTCCCTCTCATGGCGGACCAGATGTCAATAGCTGCATTGGACAGTGGGCTACTGTCCTCTGGGGATGCAGACCCTAATGAGCTTCCACCCTAGGCAGAGTCAGATTCAGAGTTAACAGCCATGCTTTCCTGGACCGCAGCAGACATCAGGCTTGAGTGGAACCCTCCACCTTGCCCTGAGCGCTAGCGGTTGAATGATTGGTTTCTGAGTGATCGACTCACTGCATCAGGATGCAACTTCTTGGCCTGTGGTGAAAAGAGGTGTCAAGGCTGGGAGTGAGCAAGTGCAACATGGCACAGAGACTGAGGAAACTGCTCTTTTATTGAGAATTTAGGTGGAACAGAAACAGAGTTTTATAAATGAAACAAGATTCTCTGCCCGGCCCTCCTCCGGGGAAAAGAGTGGTGTCAAAACTACCTCTGGGTTCAGAGCAGCTCCCTCAAACTCTGGTTTGCACTTCTCAAGGCTGCTTCAATGGATGTTTGGATGGTTTAGAGGCAGCCTGAGGGATGTACTGCATCACCTTCCTGCGGTGAGCTCGACATTGCGACCAAGGTGTTGCATCTGGCCGTGCTGGAGTAAGTGTAAAAGCCACAGGGGGATACCATTGGTGCCGAGCAGACTGGGGGCCACCCCTCAGCGGCCTGGTGGCGGTGGTATCACATGGGGGCAAGATGTGTTTGATGGCCTCTGTCTGCTTCTGGACTGCCGAGAACTGCTGGCCAAAGTCCTCAACAGTGTTACTGAAGAGGCCATCAAGAAAGCACACTTTAGGCTCGTTTCCACTGAGCGGTACAGTTCGGTTCAGTACAGTACGGTACGCAAATTTTGCCGTTTCCATTGTCAGAAGTTGTGAATGGTACTGTAATTCCGAGCTGTACCATACCGCTTTTTTGGGACCCTTCCGTTGGGGTACCAAACACAATAGTACCAATAGTACAATAGTACCAATAGCACTTTTTTTTCAGGTTTTTCCCGCTTTCCCCCCAGTCAGTAGCGCTGTTTCGTTCTGGCTCTGGCAGTGCATAAAGGCCAAGGCCCAATCCCAATTCTACCCCTTACCCCTTCCCCTTTGTTTCGCGCGTTCACGTGAAGGGGTAGGGGTGTCCCAATTCTCATTTGGTTGGAGGGGAAGGGGTAGGGGGAAGGGACAGGTAGCCCTTCAAACGAAGAATTTACGGGACCACACTTCAGACGAAGGGGTATGATAAATTTCCAACATGGCCGACCGAGCGAGCAGAGAGACCCATAAATATAAGTATTTTCTTACGGTAAACAGTATTTTAGTAATAAATAATCACTTGTTTTATGTTGCCTTTAATCTTGTGTTCATGTATACAGTTATGTTCTCCGAAAAAAAGATTTGTAAAAATCGCTATGAAAACAGTCCGCTAATGTTTTTTACTTTATGATAGTTCCACAACATATTTTTTTATATATTTTATTGAAACCCACGTTGATTTGACAACATAAATTCAAATCCGGTGGCAGCTAACTTATCTTTTTGCCGCATGCCTGATTAATGTATTGTTTTGTTGTGGTTACGTCCATAAATACGTGTACGTTACATGATATGAACAAAAAGTGCATTCAGTTTGCGTGCTTATTCATCAGTATTGTATGTTCTGTATCAACCAGGGACTCCTGAGGAAACACGCAGGCTCGTCTCCTTTGTCTTATGCGAAGAACTGAAGACAAATGCAAAAAAAATAGCTGTCGCCCAAGCAACAGAGATCACTACAGCTATCGATGGCATCTTAAAAGGCCAATTCACACCGCACCAACAAACATTTTTTTTTTAGCGCGACCCTTTTTATTAACGAGACCCATAAGCATATACAACCATGTAGCTAAACAAGCCAAAACGAATTATTAAAAACGAAACTGAAGGTAAACCTGCGTTGCTCTCATTGTCACAGTTCCCGTGTTCCCTGGACTCCATTTCCCACAGTCCTCCTGTTCTCCACACCTGCACTCACTTCCCTCGTCATCTCCCCATCATCACTTATCGTCATCACCTGGACTTCCTCGTTTGCACTCCCTTTATATATGGACTCACTCCCTTCACTCCTTGTCTGTTGTAAATGTTATTTGATGTGTTGGATGTTGTTTCTAGCTCCTTTATGTTAATAAATACCCATTTACTGTGGAAGTCCGTGAACACCTCATCTCTACAACACCAGCACGTAACACTCACAGTGGTTAACGTTACCTCTCTCTTTCGGTGAAGTGGAGCAGCTGCTCTTGCTGAATGGCACGGATTGTACTATGGACTATTGTACCTTTTGTATATTTTATTTTTTTTTAACAGTTTTTTATTTTTTATAATGAACAAGCTGCGATGTCACGTTTCCACTGCTTTGTTGTGTGTGTGTGAGGCGCAGGCGCGATCAAACAGCTGTCTTTGCAGGGGACTTGCCTCATCGTCATGGCAACGGTTCGTGGCCAGGTCAGATTACGTCAGAGTTTGTTGCCGTCTGTTGGAAAACTGTTCACACCGCGCAGACATTCCACGACCCGACAAACGCCGATTAAACATGTTCAGTCGGGTGAAAACCGACTCCAACAGACGCCAACAGGGGTATCACACCGATCCAACAAACTCCAACAGACGGGTGTTGTCTGTGCGGTGTGAATGGGCCTTTAGAAGTGTGTGATAAACATCGGCACATCTATGACGTAGGAGCTAGCGACGACTTATGATGACGTGTAACGGTCTAGTAGTGGTGTCCCATTTCTTAGGGGAATATTTTCAGCCCTACCCCTTGACACTCTGTTTCAAGGGGCAAGGGGAAGGGGTAGGCGTAGGGGTAAGGGGAAGGGGTATAAAATAGAATTGGGATTGGGCCCAAGTTTTGTAAAAGCACTATGTTACTCTAACAAAATGTAGTTCATGTTTAAATCAAGCACTCTCAATTACTTTCAAGAAGTGTTGGAACCCTGTTAGTTAAAGTTTTCGTTTTAAAAAAGGTCTAGAACTTTTTATTTATTTTTTAGGGTTCAAGCATGAAGTGTAATTGTTAGGGTTTTTATTATTATTATTCTTCCACCGTAAAACTGATCGTGCGGACCAAACCGTAACGCCTAGAGGTTTGAAAGCTGGCCAGATGGTAGGTCTCAATTTGGGGAGAGCCTGACAAGGTATGACCCCGATTGGCCTATAGTGAGCACTACAGCGTTCAACAACGCGTAACTGCTCATAACTCCTAGACCGTTTGTCGTAGACTCAAGTGTCTTATGTCATTGGAATCCTTGATTCTTGGAATCCGAACAAAACGTATATCTCCGATTTCATTTCCACCATTAAAATTCTTCTGCCATTTTGAATTTTCTGAAAAATCTACTTTTTCAAACTCCTCATAGGCCATTTGTCCGATTCACTCGAAACTTGATATACATCATCTGGAGAACTTCCTGGCAAAAGTTATTAAAAGAATATTGATCCGTGATTCACTCTCATGAAGGGACGGCAAAAAGTTTCGATATACATCATCTGGAGAACTTCCTGGCAAAAGTTATTAAAAGAATATTGATCCGTGATTCACTCTCATGAAGGGACGGCAAAAAGTTGAAAGTATGCAGGGCCACTTTCACTTAAATGGTTATAACTCTTGAACGAAATGAGATACTTTCACCAAACTTGTCATACTCATGTACGAGTTAATTCTGTGGTCGTACAAAAAAAACTGCAGTGTATTACCACTTGGTGGCGCTATAATACGAAAAAAAAAACTGCTATAACTACGCAACTGTTAGTCCAATTGACTTGAACATTGGCATGCACTGTCTTTGTCCAAGTTGCCTTGAAGATGTATGATGACATTCGCGTATCTCGAAAAACATGGCTGCCATTGGCCTATAAACTTTGAGCACCTCTTAGACCAGGTTAACGGAGGCTGATCGGGACAAAACTTGGTTGCCATGTCTGACTCTTGGCCCTAGAGGTCTGTGCGAAGTTTGAAAGAAAACGGCCACTGGGTGGCGCAGTTGTGTTTTTGACCCTATATATCACGCAACGTATCAAACATTCACACAATATTCATATGTTGAATCTCCTCATTCTGAACAAGTTTGCCTCAAGAACCACTGCTGTCAATCAAACTGTTCGTTAAACGTTTGCGATTATTTGAAAAATCTACTTTTTCGAACTCCTCACAGGCCATTTGCGCAATCTGTTCAAAACTTGACATGCATAATCTAGAAACACTCATGGCAAAAAATTATTAAAATAATTTCGATTGGTGATTCAAGTTTGCAACTAAACGCCAAAACATTTGAAGTAATGGTTGCCTTTTACTAAAATGGTTATATCTCTTGATTGCAACGAGATATTTTCACCAAACATGGTACACGTGTGTACAAGCTCAGTCCGAGGTCACAATAAATAAAATTGTAGCGTTTGGCCACTTGGTGACACTGTAATAGTAAAAAAAACATGAAAACCACTACATCTACACAACAGTTTGTCTGAATGACTTGAAAATTGGAATGCACCATCCTTACCAAGTTGCCATTATGGAAAAGCAATTGTCCACTTGGTGGCGCTATAACAGGAAAAAAATATGAAAATGGCTAATAACTACACAACCGTTAATCCAATTGACTTGAAAATTGGCATGCAGTGTCTTGGCCAAAGGTGCCCTGAATGTCTATGAGGACCTTCACATCTCTCAAAAAACATGGCTGTCCAAGAAGTTTGAAAACCTGTTTGACCAAGTTAACGGAGGCCAATCAAAGCGAAACTTGGTGGACCTATTTGACTCTTGACTCTAGCGATCTGTGTGAAGTATGAAAGAAATCAGCCACTAGGTGACGCTATGTATCACACAAAAACAATACTCATAGCATATGTTGAATCTCCTCATTCTCTATAAGTTTGCCTCATGGTCCTAGGTATTTCACTCAACCTCAAAACCACTGCAGTACAATTCTCTAGATTTTTTTTAAGGTCAATAATTATCAAAAACTGTTGAACTTTATCATTTGGATAGCCATAACATGCATAAATGTATCTCCATCCAAAAGCCTATTAATCTTAAATGCTTTCGTGTCGGCCTAGAACCTAACACCATAAATGGCATAAAGGTCTTAAAAGCTTGAACCCCGATAAATTCTGCTTGCAGCTTTAATTATTTTAGTAAATCTACTTAAACTAAATTAAAATGAGACATGTTGCCTTGGCTGACAACTAGCTGAAATAAAGTTTACTTTTAGTTTAAGTTAAAGTTAACAATAATAAGCTTGTTTTTAACCCCACTATGTATCTCTAAGAAACTATAACCAAGAATCATATCTGCTGGGTTAGTTTGACAAGAAATGTTTCCTTGCCATTGTTGCGTTCAATGTGCCATTGTTTAATGCTTAAGAATTACACCTATTATTACATAGGTTACACTATACCAAAACTAAACTCAATAAAATTTACCCTTCAGTTTCCCCATTATGTGACAGAGGTAAGAGCTCAGATGACACGCATGCTCATACTTTTTGGTTTTGCCCTGAAATTTCTGAGTTTTGGAAGAATATTTTTCAGTGGTATTCAAATGTTTTTGGAGAAAATATCAGTCCAGACTTTGAATTAGCTTTGCTTGGGTGTTCTGACCCTACACTAGCATTAACACATTCTCAGCAATTGTCTCTTATGTTTGGTATGGTGGTAACTAAAAGGGTGATTTTGATAGAGTGGAAGTCCACTTTACCGCCCAGTTTTCATAAATGGTTGGTGGAGATGGTTCTCTTTTGTTTGTTTCCTTTTTTTGTGTGTATAGTATATTTATGTATACATTGAGATTTTCATCTGTTTTATGTTTATATAAAAACTGTTATAAATAAAATTATATATAAAAAAAAGAGTTAAATATAAAACAAAAAACAAGTTGTAAACGTTACAAGTGAATTTAGGCTTCTCAACATGCATATTCATTTTGAAATTTACTAAAGATTACATTGTTAATAAATGTTTAGCATTTTTAAAGATCAACTTTATGTGAGCACAAGATGACAGCAGAAGTAATATAAATGTAAAAACAGGGCAAATGAGCAAATATCCAATACAAACCAATAAATAAAGTGGTACGGATTAAAAAAAAAAAAAGAATTACACCTACTCCAGCTTTTAAATCAACTTTTTAGTAGCAAAACTAGCGGCATGGTCTGAAGCAGAAGACAGGAAGTAGAGACACAATGGATTCCTATTTAACCCAACAAATGCAAGACCATTCTAAAGCACCCAGTGACAAAAGGAAGCTCCGATTACAAACTTTATTAGACATAAGGTTGCCCCCATTTCTTCCATTCTTGCTTCTGAGATCTGATAAACAAGGGTCAATTGACAGCTGAGAATGAGGCTCTGTAAAGGATGAGGGACCTAGAATAGATTGCCCAAGTGCTAAGACTAAGTAAGGTGCATGTTGAGAAGGTGCAGAATAACTGAGGGACAAGAGGTCAAGGCAGGCCAGAAACCTTACAAAAGGTCTTGAGTGATGGCTCACATGGCTCCCAAACAAATCAACGCTGAAGAGCTGACAATACATTAACACTTTTAAGAAACAGATCGGGGCTAAGATGGATAGTTTGACCTGCTCTCCATTGTGCACAGAAACAGTAACACAGCTGTACTGTATTCAGAAAATATTAACTTCTGTAAACATAGAAATTATATTTTGTATCTTACAGAATCTGTTTTGGGAATCTTTGTTAAGCTGGAATATCTTTTTGAAGAAAGAATGGGGTGGATATTGATGAACATGAATGAAGCTGTTTCAGATCATTTTATGACTGAAAATGATCCTGTAAAACACAAATGATGGATATAGCATTGGGAAGACAAGAAAGGTCATAGCAACAAACAAGAACAAGCAAGAGTTGCAGCTGTCTCTGCATTAAGCGAGAACAAAAGGTCGCAAGTGCAGACATTCATTGTTACCATTACAGCTGTCTACAGACAATTTTATTGTTCCATGACAGTCGTCTTGCTCATGAGGCATTGTTACCTTGTCTTGATCCTTGAGCACAAAGATAAACCTGTGAAATTCCCAGTGACATACATTTCTAGAAAAGCATCATAGCACATTTTGCTGGAATCTGTCAATTGAGCAATTTTATTTATCTCCACCTCTATAATACATTACGTACATTAAATAAAAAAAATATATAAAAAAAACAGACATGTTGTGAATTTGGCATATGAAACTAACTAGAAAATATGGAAGTGAAGGTGTAAATTCAATATAAAAAACTTTAGCCAAGATCTGATATCTTTAAAAAAGAAGATAAACATATGGGACAAAAATAGCACCATTGTGATTTAGATCCTTTCTGATCTTTCCACACATCAGATACTAAACTACTCACACAAAGATTTTTTCAGGCACCCAAAAAGAGCTGCACACACAAGTGACCCGAACCAAATACAGATTTGTGTCAACGTCACAGTCATTGTGCCTCTATATAAAGAGATACCTTACAGCACAATACTGCAAGCTCACATCATTGTGCCATCTAAAGGTAAGAGGACACACAATTTAGATTAAATTGTTCATGAGGATTGAACAATAGAATAAGATGACTTCTCATTAATGATGTTTCTTTCCTTTTTTTTTTTTGAAAGGACTTTGACTTTCTTGGGTTTGATTTCATCTGGTAAGGCATAAACATTGGGTCAACACATTGTGTATACGTGTGTGTGTATTTATGCAACATTTTCTTTTTGAATGCAATAATTTCTGTTGAAAGCCCAATAAATAATTTTATATTTTTATATTTCTAAATAATTATATTTAATTTATTATTTTTACAATAGATTTTTAAATTGTGAACAAGTTCTGAGAATTTTGTCATCTTTGGCTCAGTCTGACTGAACAATGGCGGATGTGATGTCAGAGTTCGGGGCAGCTGCTCCGTTCTTACGAAAGTCAGACAAGGAGCGTCTGGAGGCCCAAACTCGCCCCTTTGACATGAAGAAAGAGTGCTTTGTGCCCGACCCTGAGGTTGAATATGTCAAAGCCTCCATCACCAGTAGAGACGGTGGCAAAGTCACTGCTGACACTGAATTTGGGAAGGTAAGATCTGATCTCTGCACTGTGTTAGATTGTAGATAGAAATACAGTATGACTGTCAAAACATTTTTGTGTTCCCACAGACAGTAACTGTGAAGGAAGTTGATGTTCACCCTCAGAACCCACCAAAGTTCGATAAAATTGAGGACATGGTGATGTTCACCTTCCTGCACGAGCCCGCTGTGCTGTTTAACCTCAAAGAGCGTTACGCAGCCTGGATGATCTATGTGAGTCGAGTCTTAAAACACTCACACATTCTCTTTATCTTGCATGAGCAGATCTAATCCTTCTGTGAATCTCTTACAGACCTACTCTGGGCTCTTCTGTGTCACTGTGAATCCCTACAAGTTTTTGCCAGTGTACAACCAGGAAGTCGTCAATGCCTACAGAGGAAAGAAACGAAATGAGGCCCCTCCACACATCTTTTCCATCTCTGACAATGCCTACCAGTACATGTTGTCAGGTGATGATTTTACTTGTAATTTTTTCTTCTAATTTGTCTTTTTTTTTTAGATTTCTAATGCAATTTCAAATGATAAGATTCTTATATTTTATTTTCTCACAGATAGAGAAAACCAGTCTGTCTTGATCACGTACGTAATACATATTATGACATTTCAAAATACTCCTTCTTTCACCAATATTTATTTATGCTGCATTTTATCAGCCTTTTAATTAACTTTAATTTTTATTCTAAGTGGAGAATCCGGTGCCGGAAAGACTGTGAACACTAAAAAAGTGATCCAGTACTTTGCGAGTATTGCAGCAGCAACGACCGGCAAGAAGGACCCATCACAGGAGAAAAAGGTGCTTAATTTCCCCCCAAAAAATGGCTCATTATGGATGAATGAATATACCTTCTATATAGCAAAACATACTTCTTTTTTTTAACCAAATTAATGTCTTCATATATTAAATATTGGAGTCACAAATTGTCATAATTTGATACTCCCTTACTTGTACAATATTGCAATGCATTTACACATAAACAAACAACAACATTTTTGTTTTCCCAATTATTTTTCTACTGTGACTTAGATTCTGTATGGATTATTATTATTATTATTATTATAAGACTACATAATGTCTAAAAATATGCATGGCTGTTAACTGAAAAGTAGGTACATCAATCGTTTTACACACTTTTTTTTTTAAATATGATTCTCAGGGAACTCTGGAGGATCAAATCATCCAGTGTAATCCTGCTCTGGAGGCTTTCGGTAATGCCAAGACCATCAGAAATGACAACTCCTCCAGATTTGTAAGTGGGGTTTACATTGGTTTTGCTATTCTATACTGGTTTCCATGATATTTTATATGAGCATATTATGTATTGTATTATGTATTGCTTTATTTAAAGGGTAAATTTATTCGTATCCATTTTGGTCACAGTGGAAAGTTAGCTTCTGCTGATATTGAGACTTGTAAGTACTTTTCTACTGAACATCATTCCAATAA